>NW_027174648.1:0-207919 GCF_000390325.3 Nicotiana tomentosiformis
TCCTTCCAATAGAAAGATTACCATTACCATCTCAAGGAAATGATTACCCATGTTCCAACCTTTCATCGTTGAAACCTAAGTGGCATGAACCACCATCATCAACACAATATTGCCTTGAAAGCTCTACAACAGCTCTGGCAGCTAGGCTTGCATGTTCTGCAAACTCAGCCGCTGCTTGAGCAATAGGGATAGCATCCTTAAATTTCATGTTCCAATTCTGCTTTCCTATAGAAACATTACCATTACCATCTCCAGGAAATGCTTACCCATAGTCCAACCTTTCATCCTTGAAACCTAAGTGGCATGAACCACCATCATCAACACAAAATTGCCTTGAAAGTTCTCCAACAGCTCTGGCCGCTAGGCTTGCATGTTCTCCAAACTCAGCCGCTACTTGAGCAGCAGAGGTAGCATCCTTAAATTTCATGTTCCAATACTGCATGCCAATAGAACAATTACCATTACCATCTCAAGGAAATGATTGCCCATGTTCCAACTTTTCATCCTTGAAACCTAAGTGGCATGAACCACCATCATCCACACAATATTACCTTCAAAGTTCTATAAAGGCTCTGGCAGCTAGGCTGGCATGTTCTGCAAACTCAGCCGCTGCTTGAGCAACAGAGATAGCATCCTTAAATTTCATGTTCCAATTCTGCCTACCAATAGAAAAATTACGATTACCATCTCCAGGAAATGATTGCCCATGTTCCAACCTTTCATCCTTGAAACCTAAGTGGCATGAACCACCATCATCAACACAAAATTGCCTTGAAAGTTCTCCAATAGCTCTGGCCGCTAGGCTTGCATGTTTGTCACGCCCCAAACCTAGGAGCGAAACCAGCACTCGGTGCCTCACCTAATCTGGCGTACCATATTGCGACTAAGGGACTCTGAACATATAATGTCATACTTTGGCCATGGGGCCACCTTGCAAGACAATTTGCGAAGCAAAATATAAAAATGAATGGAAACTAGCGCTAACTAAACATCAATATAAAGCTAGGCCGACAAGGCCGTCATAGCTACTACAGCTGACAACCACCAATTTATACAAACCCAACATACAACACTAACCAACAGGATATGTCTACAAGCCTCTACTGATAGATGTACTGTGATCGGAACAGGGCCCCGACCTACCCATAACATATATACAGATATACATTAGATGTACACAAAACTCTAGACCTGGCAACTCCGAAAGACGTGGAGCTTACCGATCAGGCGGAACTCGGGAAACACCTACTGAGGAGGTCTACCCGTCTGTCTGTCTGAAACTGCACGCATGAAATGCAGCGCCCCCAGAAAAGGGACGTCAGTACGAAATAATGTACCGAGTATGTAAGGCAATAAAATAACTGAAAGCTGAAACTGAACTGATAATATGATAACTGAAATTAACTGGGAGTCAAAGATGGTCTGGAGATATACTTACGTGCTGATACTGACTCAACTCTCTCAATATATTAAGTAAAATAAATGTCCGGCCCTATAAGGTTCGGTACGTGTAACTGCTCGGCCATAGTAGGCTCGCTCATAAGCGCTCGGCCATACTGGGCATCTGTACCTCGGCCATCCTGGAATCGCTCATAGGCGCTCGGCCACAGTAGGCTCGATATATATAACTTACCATCTGATCAGAGGTTGCCCAATAGGGGCCTGCCCACCGATTATAGCTCGATGGTGGTGCAAATACTATAATATTGTGTGTATATATATATAGACCCTCTGCTCTCTTGACTGAATAAAGACAAAACTAAACTGAATATGAAGTCTCGATAAGGAATAATATTGTAACTTATGAGACTAGAATAATGTGAATAAATTCATGAATACGAACTTCTCTTTATGTCTCATTATTAACACATGTAGCTACGAGATCATGCCAAAATGAAGGAAGGGATTAGCCTTAACATACCTTATCACAATCTTCCCAATCACCAAGTTGAACTCACCTCTTTGCACCTTAATCTACAAGAATGATAATAATACTATCGTTAAGTTACGAGAGGTACAACTATCGCACAACGAACGACAAACTTATTTTGTATTAAAACGGGCAGCATCTCCCCTATAATCCTTATTCCTCCAAATTCAAGATAACACCAACAATACAAGAACAGAACAATAACAACATAAATACATCATTTTCCATCCCTATATACGCCATCAAACACTACAAAACAGCCCAACACACCCCAATCTCTTCATACTCAAAACGACCACCGTAGTAGTGTCAAACGACCCGGAAATGTTATGACGAACGACCAGCCAACCACCCTACATTTATATGGTGTTTCTACACCCCCTTCCTCCTCCAAAACTCCACAAAACAGTAGTAAAACACGCAGCCCAACAGCAGCACAAAACAGTCCACAAAACAGTCCGCTACAAGTGAATAACTCGAACTCACGGCTTCCGATCACCGTCCCGTGAGTTCTTACAAGTATAGAACGACTTGCCATGAATTTATAGAAGAACAAATGGATGAAAGAGAGCAGTAAACTCACCTTATTTGTTGGATAACTCAGCTCCTATCTTGGTCCTTCAAACTTTAGGTTTTACCTCTAATTAGAACTTGAAAGGGAGAGAAAATCAATTAGGGTTTGTGGAAAATTTTTGGGAGGATTCTTTGCAGAGCTTATGTCTGGTTATTATGCTCTATTTTAAGTCTAATATATGAAGAAAATGGGCCTTTAAAAGGCCTCTTTGGACGACCCGAAATGGTCCATTTTTGGGCTTTCATTTAAGCAAGTAGGTGACACACCTACTTGTCACCTATTAGCTTGCGCAGTATCGCAAAAATGCCCATAGCTCTCTACTCCGATGTCGTATTGACAAACGGTCTAATGAGTTGGAAAATAGACTCATAGATCTTTAATTTGATGGGTGTAACACCCCATAACTCTAAGTATATTGGGAGAAAATTGCAGTTACATTTGACCCAAAGTTTCAGTAAAACTTATGAATGTAACTTGTGATGACTTTCATCGACTTTTGTTCCACAACTCGCTTGACTTAAAAACATAACACACGAATGTCATACGACTAATATAAATCATAACATAATCTCTTTATCATGTTAATCACCCTAGTCTCACCCCAAAGGTACATGTTATAACATTCCCAACTTGTCGACTTTCGACGAAACATTGTTTTATTCAATTGCTTTAGCTTCTGAACTGTCCAACCCTCTTTGTACTTGTTGTTCATGATCTTCAATATTTGTAACCTCATAGGTAACATGATTAACTTACTTTATATACTTTTAAATATTATCTCATTTTTGGTCCTACATTAGTTTGCTTACGACGCATTTTTACGTACAAAAATATAGGGTGTAACATCACTCCCCCCTTGGGAACATTCGTCCTCGAATGTTTACTCTTAGAGGCTTTGGAAAATTTTGCCAGAGTATCCTTCGTACACTAGGTTAAAACCAACCTGCACGCAGCCAGAAAACATACTATGCATGCCACACATGGCCAATCCTTATAAATAGCAGCAATTTGCCTCACCGACCGTAAATCATAAATATTGAAAGTGAAAAATAAAAGCTTACCTGATGACCTGCTAGCCTACATAGAGCTATGTTGTAGCATCCCATCTCGAACCATATCTTCAGTTTGAAATAGGTGGGGGTATTTAGACTTCATTTCTTTCTCCGATTCCCACGTCATCTCTTCTACATTCTTGCTCCTCCATAAAACCTTCACAGAAGCTACCTCCTTATTTCGTAGCTTGCGGATTTGTCGGTCTAGGATGGCAACTGGAATTTCCTCGTATGACAAGTCCTCTGTAATCTGTACATCATCTGTGGGCACCACTCGGGTAGGATCGCCAATGCACTTCCGTAGCATAGATACGTGAAAAACCGGATGGACAGACTCCAATTCTGAGGGCAACTCTAACTCATAAGCTACTTGGCCCACTCTCCGAATGATCCTATAAGGCCCAATATACCGTGGGCTAAGCTTGCCTTTCTTGCCAAACCTCATCACGCCCTTCATAGGTGATACCTTTAAGAATACCCAGTCATTAATCCTGAACTCTAAGTCTCGTCGCCGCACGTCAGAATATGACTTCTGACGACTCTGAGCTGTCAACAGTCGCTCCCGGATAAGCTTTACTTTCTCTATGGCCTGTTGAACCAGGTCTGGCCCATGTAACCCAGATTCTCCAACATCAAACCACCCTATAGGAGATCTGCACTTACGCCCATACAAAGCCTCGTACGGAGCCATCTGGATACTGGAGTGGTAACTGTTATTATATGCAAACTCGATAAGAGGTAGATGTTCATCCCAACTTCTTTTAAAATCCAACACACATACTCGTAACATATCCTCGAGCGTCTGAATTGTGCGCTCGGCTTGTCCATCAGTCTGTGGATGAAAAGCTGTGCTGAGATTCACCTGAGTCCCTAGACCTCTTCTGAAATGACCTCCAAAAATGTGCTGTAAACTGAGCCCCACGGTCAGATATAATAGAAACCGGTACTCCGTGTAGCCGCACTATCTCCTTAATATATAACTTTGCATAATCTTCTGCTGTATATGTAGATCTGACCGGTAGGAAGTGAGCTAATTTCGTGAGCCTATCGACTATCACCCATATGGAATCGAACTTACGATTAGAACGAGGTAAACCCATGATAAAGTCCATGTTTATCGCCTCCCATTTCCATGTTGGGATCTCTATAGTCTGCATTAGCCCTCCGGGCTTCTGGTGTTCTACCTTCACTTGCTGGCAACTAGTACATTGGGCGACAAACTCAGCAATGTTCTTCTTCATATCATTCCACCAGTACATATCCTTAATGTCATGATACATCTTCGTCGATCCAGGATGGATGGAATACCATGAATAATGTGCCTCTGACATAATCCTGTCTCGTAGCCCTGCTACATCTGGAACACACAAACGACCCTTGTATCTGAGAACCCCATCTCCCTTGAGCTCTAACAATGGCTTCTTTTGCTGCGGAACTCGCTCTCTCAACTCGACCAACTCTGGGTCCTCGTACTGCCTTTCCTTGACTTCAGCTATGAGGGATGATTTTGCAGTGTTTTGGAGTACAACTCCACCATCCTCAGAATCTACTAACCGAACCCCCAACGAAGCCAATTGATGAATCTCTCTAGCTAATTGTCTTTTCTCAGGCTCTACATGTGCTAAGCTACCCATAGATAGGCGACTTAAGGCATCTGCTACAACATTAGCTTTCCCTGGATGGTAGAGAATGTTAACATCGTAATCTTTCAATAACTCAAGCCATCGCCTCTGTCGCAAATTCAACTCTTTCTGCTTGAAAATATATTGTAGGCTTTTATGATCAGTAAATACATCAACATGAACACCATATAAATAATGCCGCCATATCTTAAGTGCATGGACAACTGCAGCTAACTCGAGGTCGTGGGTCGGATAATTCCTCTCGTGCTTCCTCAACTGCCTTGAAGCATACGCAATTACCTTCCCATGTTGCATCAGGACACATCCTAACCCGACACCTGATGCATCACAATACACGGCATAACCCTCTAGACCCTCTGGAAGTGTTAGAACTGGAGCTGAGGTCAACCTGTTCTTAAGCTCTTGGAAACTCCGCTCGCAAGCCTCTGTCCATTGAAACTTAGTTTCTTTCTGTGTCAACTTCGTCAATGGTGCCGAAAGGGAAGAAAAACCCTCTACGAACCTCCGATAGTATCCTGCTAAGCCTAGAAAGCTACGAACCTCTGTCGGAGTGGTAGGTCTAGGCCAAGATTTCACGGCCTCAATCTTCTGAGTGTCTACCTTTATCCCTTCATCTGATACAATATGCCCCAAGAATGCTACAGACTTCAACCAGAACTCACATTTAGAAAACTTAGCATACAACTTACGATCACGGAGGGTTTGGAGTATCGCTCGCAGGTGGTCCGCATGCTCATCCTCTGAACGGGAATAAACCAGAATATCATCAATAAATACTATCAAGAACAGATCTAAAAATGGCCGGAATAGGCTATTCATCAAGTCCATAAATATGGCGGGTGCATTAGTCAACCCGAAGGACATGACAAGGAACTCGAAGTGGCCGTATCGGGTCCTGAAGGCTGTCTTCGGAATATCTTTTTCCCGAACTCTGACCTGGTGGTACCCCAACCTCAAATCTATCTTTGAAAAGCATCTAGCTCCCTGCAACTGATCAAACTAGTCATCGATCCTTGGAAGTGGATACTTATTCTTAATAGTTACCTTGTTCAGCTGCCTATAATCGATACACATCCTCAGTGAGCCGTCTTTCTTCCGCACAAATAGTACCGGTGCACCCCAAGGTGAGGTACTGGGCCTAATGTAACCTTTCTCCAGCAAATCTTTTAACTACTCCTTCAACTCCTTCAATTCGGCAGGTGCCATTCTATACGGAGGGATGGATATTGGTTGAGTTCCTGGAAGCAAAAATCGATGCTAAAATCAATCTCTCGCTCTGGAGGAATACCTAGAAGCTCATCTGGAAACACATCTGCATACTCTTTGACTACGGGAATAGACTGAAGTATAGGTATCTCAGCATCTGTATCTCTAACTCGCACAATATGATAAATGCACCCTTTTGCGATCATTTTCCTCGCCTTCAGATAGGAAATAAACCTACCTCTGGGTGTTGCTGTATTACCTACCCATTCAAGGACTGGCTCACCCGAAAAATGAAATATGACTGCCTTTGCTTGGCAATCAACTGTGGCATAGCAAGCTGCCAACCAGTCCATGCCCATGATAGCATCAAAATCCATCATCACTAGCTCAACTAGGTCAGCTGAGGTCTGATGACTACAAATTGTCACCGTACAACCTCGGTAAACCCGTCTAGCAATAATCGATTCTCCGACCGGTGTAGATACCGCAAAAGGATCACTTAGTATTTCAGGCACTATACCAAACTTCCTCGCGACAAATGGGGTAATATATGATAAAGTAGATCCTGGGTCTATCAAAGCATAAGCATCGTGAGAGCAAATGGTTAATATACCTGTCACAACGTCTGGTGAAGACTCCTGGTCCTGTCGACCCGCTAAAGCATAGATACGGTTCTGATTACCACTTGAACTGGAACCTCTACCTCTGCCTCGACCTCTACCAGCCGAAGACTGAGACTCGCGCCTTGAAGGATGCACGGACATAGATGATCCTGTTGCTGAACTCGCTGGTTGTGCCATTCCCCCAGAATCTCTATTTGGGCAATCTCGCATCATATGCCCCGGACGCCCACATGTATAACAAGCATCAGAACCTGCTCGGCATTGACCCAAGTGTCCTCTACCACAGATGTCACACCGCGGAGGAAATGACCATGTCTGCGCAGAACCTCATTGTCACTGCAAACCCGACACCCGTGAGCTCTCACCTGGTCCTGACTGAGTATAGCGGTCATACCTGTAACCCTGTAACTGAGGTGGCGGAGGCCTAGGTGGCCGTCCGAAGTACTGGGTCCTATAACTACCCTGAGATTGCTCCTGAGACCTGGGAAATCTCATCCTCTTACGTTGCCCTTGCTCAGCCCTCTCTGTACCCTGCTGCCGATGCCTACCCCTTTCTATATTCTGGGCGAATGCCTGAATCCGGGAGATATCCATACTATCCTGCAATGCAGCGGTGGCACATGCCTCGGTTAACTCTGGGGCTAACCCTGCTATAAACCTGTGAATCCTGTCCCGCATAGTAGCAACAATGGATGGTGCATATCTGGCCAATGAGTCAAAACGGAGACTATACTCTCGAACACTCATATTACCCTGCTTGAGGGATAGAAACTGATCGACTCGAGCCTGTCGGATCTCCCGCGGTAAGTACTGGTCAAGGAAGGCATCTGAAAAATTCTCCCAAATAGCTGGAGGTGCATCACGTCCCCTGGACCTCTCCCATCCCTCGTACCAAAGGATGGCTATATCTCGGAGTCGAAAAGCTGCTAGCTCAACTGCCTCTTTCTCCGTGGCATGCATAACACGAAAGATCCTGTGAAGCTTATCTATGAAATCCTGCGGGTCCTCCCTCTGATCTGTCCCCGTGAACTCTGGGGGACTCAAAGCAATAAACTCTCGGACCCTTGAACTCCCAGACCCCTCAGAAGTTCCTGCACTAGCTGATGCCCTAGCCTGTTGCTGGGTAGCTACCAACTGTGTCAACAAATGCACCGCACTTCTCAAGTCCTGATCTAATGGAAGTGGAGGGGGAACTGGATGTGCGGTTTCCCTAGGAATCTCCGCAGTTGGTGGAGGAGCCGGTAATGGCTGAGTAGGGGTCTCCCCTTGAGCCTCAGACTGGGCCCCATCTACTGGGGGTACCCTGCTGGTCCCCTCACCTACTGCTGTATCTCTCCTCTGGCTAGCCGTAGTCTTCCTAGTCACCGTCATCTGTGCATGCAAACACCAACACATAAGTTTAATTCAAATTTCCTATAACTCAGTTCTATAGCACGATTTAGATTTCAAAGAAGGGTAACCAACTCCTAAATGCCCTGTAGTTCCCTGCTTATATAATGTGGTGCACAACACATCTATAAACAAGACCCTACTAGACACGGCTTGTAGACTCCCTAGGATAGAACTGCTCTGATACCAAGTTTGTCACGCCCCAAACCTAGGAGCGAAACCAGCACTCGGTGCCTCACCTAATCTGGCGTACCATATTGCGACTAAGGGACTCTGAACATATAATGTCATACTTTGGCCATGGGGCCACCTTGCAAGACAATTTGCGAAGCAAAATATAAAAATGAATGGAAACAAGCGCTAACTAAACATCAATATAAAGCTAGGCCGACAAGGCCGTCATAGCTACTACAGCTGACAACCACCAATTTATACAAACCCAACATACAACACTAACCAACAGGATATGTCTACAAGCCTCTACTGATAGATGTACTGTGATCGGAACAGGGCCCCGACCTACCCATAACATATATACAGATATACATAAGATATACACAAAACTCTAGACGTGGCAACTCCGAAAGACGTGGAGCTTACCGATCAGGCGGAACTCGGGAAACACCTACTGAGGAGGTCTACCCGTCTGTCTGTCTGAACCTGCACGCATGAAATGCAGCGCCCCCAGAAAAGGGACGTCAGTACGAAATAATGTACCGAGTATGTAAGGCAATAAAATAACTGAAAGCTGAAACTGAACTGATAATATGATAACTGAAATTAACTGGGAGTCAAAGATGGTCTGGAGATATACTTACGTGCTGATACTGACTCAACTCTCTCAATATATTAAGTAAAATAAATGTCCGGCCCTATAAGGTTCGGTACGTGTAACTGCTCGGCCGTAGTAGGCTCGCTCATAAGCGCTCGGCCATACTGGGCATCTGTACCTCGGCCATCCTGGGCTCGCTCATAGGCGCTCGGCCACAGTAGGCTCGGTATATATAACTTACCATCTGATCAGAGGTTGCCCAATAGGGGCCTGCCCACCGATTATAGCTCGATGGTGGTGCAAATACTATAATATTGTGTATATATATATATATATATAGACCCTCTGCTCTCTTGACTGAATAAAGACAAAACTAAACTGAATATGAAGTCTCGATAAGAAATAATATTGTAACTTATGAGACTAGAATAATGCGAATAAATTCATGAATACGAACTTCTCTTTATGTCTCATTATTAACACATGTAGCTACGAGATCATGCCAAAATGAAGGAAGGGATTAGCCTTAACATACTTTATCACAATCTTCCCAATCACCAAGTTGAACTCACCTCTTTGCACCTTAATCTACAAGAATGATAATAATACTATCGTTAAGTTACGAGAGGTACAACTATCGCACAACGAACGACAAACTTATTTTGTATTAAAACGGGCAGCATCTCCCCTATAATCCTTATTCCTCCAAATTCAAGATAACACCAACAATACAAGAACAGAACAATAACAACATAAATACATCATTTTCCAGCACTATATACGCCATCAAACACTACAAAACAGCCCAACACACCCCAATCTCTTCATACTCAAAACGACCACCGTAGTAGTGTCAAACGACCCGGAAATGTTATGACGAACGACCAGCCAACCACCCTACATTTATATGGTGTTTCTACACCCCCTTCCTCCTCCAAAACTCCACAAAACAGTAGTAAAACACGCAGCCCAACAGCAACACAAAACAGTCCACAAAACAGTCCGCTACAAGTGAATAACTCGAACTCACGGCTTCCGATCACCGTCCCGTGAGTTCTTACAAGTATAGAACGACTTGCCATGAATTTATAGAAGAACAAATGGATGAAAGAGAGCAGTAAACTCACCTTATTTGTTGGATAACTCAGCTCCTATCTTGGTCCTTCAAACTTTAGGTTTTACCTCTAATTAGAACTTGAAAGGGAGAGAAAATCAATTAGGGTTTGTGGAAAAGTTTTGGGAGGATTCTTTGCAGAGCTTATATCTGGTTATTATGCTCTATTTTAAGTCTAATATATGAAGAAAATGGGCCTTTAAAAGGCCTCTTTGGACGACCCGAAATGGTCCATTTTTGGGCTTTCATTTAAGCAAGTAGGTGACACACCTACTTGTCACCTAGCAGCTTGCGCAGTATCGCAAAAATGCACATATCTCTCTACTCCGATGTCGTATTGACAAATGGTTTAATGCGTTGGAAAATAGACTCATAGATCTTTAATTTGATGGGTGGAACACCCCATAACTCTAAGTATATTGGGAGAAAATTGCAGTTACATTTGACCCAAAGTTTCAGTAAAACTTATGAATGTAACTTGTGATGACTTTCATCGACTTTTGTTCCACAACTCGCTTGACTTAAAAACATAACACACGGATGTCATACGACTAATATAAATCATAACATAATCTCTTTATCATGTTAATCACCATAGTCTCACCCCAAAGGTACATGTTATAACATTCCCAACTTGTCGACTTTCGACGAAACATTGTTTTATTCAATTGCTTTAGCTTCTGAACTGTCCAACCCTCTTTGTACTTGTTGTATCATGATCTTCAATATTTGTAACCTCATAGGTAACATGATTAACTTACTTTATATACTTTTAAATATTATCTCATTTTTGGTCCTACATTAGTTTGCTTACGACGCATTTTTACGTACAAAAATATAGGGTGTAACAATGTTCTCCAAACTCAGTCGCTGCTTGAGCAGCAGAGGTAGCATCCTTAAATTTCATGTTCCATACTGCATGCCAACAGAACAATTACCATTACCATCTCATGGAAATGATTGTCCATGTTCCAACTTTTCATCCTTGAAACCTAAGTGGCTTGAACCACCATCATCAACACAATATTACCTTCAAAGTTCTACAACAGCTCTGGCAGCTAGGCTTGCATGTTCTGCAAACTCAGCCGCTGCTTGAGCAACAGAGATAGCATCCTTAAATTTCATGTTCCAATTCTGCCTACCAATAGAAAAATTACGATTACAATCTCCAGGAAATGATTGCCCATGTTCCAACCTTTCATCCTTGAAACCTAAGTGGCATGAACCACCATCATCAACACAAAATTGCCTTGAAAGTTCTCCAATAGCTCTGGCCGCTAGGCTTGCATGTTCTCCAAACTCAGTCGCTGCTTGAGCAGCAGAGGTAGCATCCTTAAATTTCATGTTCCATACTGCATGCCAACAGAACAATTACCATTACCATCTCAAGGAAATGATTGCCCATGTTCCAACCTTTTATCCTTGAAACCTAAGTGGCATGAACCACCATCATCAACACAATATTGCCTTGAAAGTTCTACAACATCTCTGGCAGCTAGGCTTGCATGTTCTACAAGCTCAGCCGCTGCTTGAGCAACAGAGATAGCATCCTTAAATTTCATGTTCCAATTCTGCCTTCCTATAGAAAAATTACCATTACCATCTCCAGGAAATGCTTGCCCATGTTCCAACTTTTCATCTTTGAAACTTAAGTGGCATGAACCACCATCATCAACACAAAATTGCCTTGAAAGTTCTACAACAGCTCTAGCAGCTAGGCTTGTATGTTCTGCAAACTCAGTCACTAATTGAGCAGCAGAGATAGCATCCTTAAATTTCATGTTCCAATTCTGCCTTTCAATCGAAAAATTACCATTACCATCTCCAGGAAATGCTTACCCATGTTCCAACCTTTCATCCTAGAAACCTAAGTGGCATGAACCACCATCATCAACACAATATTTCCTTGAAAGTTCTACAACAGCTCTGGCAGCTAGGCTTGCATGTTGTGCAAACTCAGTCGCTGCTTGAGCAACAGAGATAGCATCCTTAAATTTCATGTTCCAATTCTGCCTTCCTATAGAAACATTACCATTACCATCTCCAGGAAATGCTTACCCATATTCCAACCTTTCATCCTTGAAACCCAAGTGGCATGAACCACCATAATCAACACAAAATTGCCTTGAAAGTTCTCCAACAGCTTTGGCCACTAGGCTTGCATGTTCTCAAAACTCAGCCGCTACTTGAGCAGCAGAGGTAGCATCCTTAAATTTCATGTTCCAATACTGCATGCCAACAGAACAATTACCATTACCATCTCAAGGAAATGATTGCCCATGTTCCAACTTTTCATCCTTGAAACCTAAGTGGCATGAACCACCATCATCAACACAATATTACCTTCAAAGTTCTACAACAGCTCTGGCAGCTAGGCTTACATGTTCTGCAAACTCAGCCGCTGCTTGAGCAATTGAGATAGCATCCTTAAATTTCATGTTCCAATTCTGCCTTCCTATAGAAAAATTACCATTACCATCTCCAGGAAATGCTTACCCATATTCCAACCTTTCATCCTTGAAACCTAAGCGGCATGAACCACCATCATCAACACAAAATTGCCTTGAAAGTTCTCCAACAGCTCTGGCCGCTAGGATGGCATGTTCTCAAAACTCAGCCGCTGCTTGAGCAGCAGAGGTAGCGTCCTTAAATTTCATGTTCCAATACTGCATGCTAACAGAACAATTACCATTACCATCTCAAGGAAATGATTGCCCATGTTCCAGCCTTTCATCATTGAAACCTAAGTGGCATGAACCACCATCATCAACACAATATTGCCTTGAAAGCTCTATAACAGCTCTGGCAGCTAGGCTTGCATGTTCTGCAAATCAGCCGCTGCTTGAGCAACAGAGATAGCATCCTTAAATTTCATGTTCCAATTCTGCCTTCCAATAGAAAAATTACCATTACCATCTCCAGGAAATGCTTACCCATGTTCCAACCTTTCATCCTAGAAACCTAAGTGGCATGAACCACTATCATCAACAAAATATTGCCTTTAAAGCTCTACAACAGCTCTGGCAGCTACGCTTGCATATTCTCCAAACTCAGCCGCTGCTTGAGCAGCAGAGCTAGCATCCTTAAATTTCATGTTCCAATACTGCATGCCAACAGAACAATTACCTTTACCATCTCAAGGAAATGATTGCCCATGTTCCAACCTTTCATCCTTGAAACCTAAGTGGTATGAACCACCATCATCAACACAATATTTCCTTGAAAGTTCTACAACAGCTCTGGCAGCTAGGCTTGCATGTTGTGCAAACTCAGTCGCTGCTTGAGCAACAATGATAGCATCCTTAAATTTCATGTTCCAATTCTTCCTTCCTACAGAAACATTACCATTACCATCTCCAGGAAATGCTTACCCATATTTCAACCTTTCATCCTTGAAACCCAAGTGGCATGAACCACCATCATCAACACAAAATTGCCTTGAAATTTCTCCAACAGCTCTGGCCGCTAGGCTTGCATGTTCTCCAAACTCAGCCGCTACTTGAGCAGCAGAGGTAGCATCCTTAAATTTCATGTTCCAATACTGCATGCCAACAGAACAATTACCATTACCATCTCAAGGAAATGATTGCCCATGTTCCAACTTTTCATCCTTGAAACCTAAGTGGCATGAACCACCATCATCAACACAATATTACCTTCAAAGTTCTACAACAGCTCTGGCAGCTAGGCTTGCATGTTCTGCAAACTCAGCCGCTGCTTGAGCAATTGAGATAGCATCCTTAAATTTCATGTTCCAATTCTACCTTCCTATAGAAAAATTACCATTACCATCTCCAGGAAATGC
Source organism: Nicotiana tomentosiformis (assembly GCF_000390325.3). Classification (NCBI taxonomy): domain Eukaryota; kingdom Viridiplantae; phylum Streptophyta; class Magnoliopsida; order Solanales; family Solanaceae; genus Nicotiana; species Nicotiana tomentosiformis. Next base: position 14,109 of record NW_027174648.1, read on the forward strand.
TTACCCATATTCCAACCTTTCATCCTTGAAACTTAAGCGGCATGAACCACCATCATCAACACAAAATTGCCTTGAAAGTTCTCCAATAGCTCTGGCCGCTAGGATTGCATGTTCTCAAAACTCAGCCGCTGCTTGAGCAGCAGAGGTAGCATCCTTAAATTTCATGTTCCAATACTGCATGCTAACAGAACAATTACCATTACCATCTCAAGGAAATGATTGCCCATGTTCCAGCCTTTCATCATTGAAACCTAAGTGGCATGAACCACCATCATCAACACTATATTGCCTTGAAAGCTCTACAACAGCTCTGGCAGCTAGGCTTGCATGTTCTGCAAACTCAGCTGCTGCTTGAGCAACAGAGATAGCATCCTTAAATTTCATGTTCCAATTCTGCCTTCCAATAGAAAAATTACCATTACCATCTCGAGGAAATGCTTACCCATGTTCCAACCTTTCATACTAGAAACCTAAGTGGCATGAACCACTATCATCAACAAAATATTGCCTTTAAAAGCTCTACAACAGCTCTGGCAGCTACGCTTGCATATTCTCCAAACTCAGCCGCTGCTTGAGCAGCAGAGCTAGCATCCTTAAATTTCATGTTCCAATACTGCATGCCAACAGAACAATTACCACTACCATCTCCAGGAAATGATTGCCCATGTTCCAACCATTCATCCTTGAAACCTAAGTGGCATGAACCACCATCATCAACACAATATTGCCTTGAAAGCTCTACAACAGCTCTGGCAGCTAGGCTTGCATGTTCTGCAAACTCAGCCGCTGCTTGAGCAACAGAGATAGCATCCTTAAATTTCATGTTCCAATTCTGCCTTCCAATAGAAAAATTACCATTACCATCTCTAGGAAATGCTTACCCATGTTCTAACCTTTCATCCTAGAAACCTAAGTGGCATGAACCACCATCATCAACAAAATATTGCCTTGAAAGTTCTCTAACAGCTCTGGCTGCTAGGCTTGCATGTTCTCCAAACTCAGCCGCTGCTTGAGCAGCAGAGGTAGCATCCGTAAATTTCATGTTCCAATACTGCATGCCAACAGAACTATTACCATTACCATCGCAAGGAAATGATTGCCCATGTTCCAACCTTTCATCCTTGAAACCTAAGTGGCATGAACCATCATCATCAACACAATATTACCTTCAAAGTTCTACAACAGCTCTGGCAGCTAGGCTTACATGTTCTGCAAACTCAGCCGCTGCTTGAGCAATTGAGATAGCATCCTTAAATTTCATGTTCCAATTCTGCCTTCCTATAGAAAAATTACCATTACCATCTCCAGGAAATGCTTACCCATATTCCAACCTTTCATCCTTGAAACCTAAGCGGCATGAACCACCATCATCAACACAAAATTGCCTTGAAAGTTCTCCAACAGCTCTGGCCGCTAGGATGGCATGTTCTCAAAACTCAGCCGCTGCTTGAGCAGCAGAGGTAGCGTCCTTAAATTTCATGTTCCAATACTGCATGCTAACAGAACAATTACCATTACCATCGCAAGGAAATGATTGCCCATGTTCCAACCTTTCATCCTTGAAACCTAAGTGGCATGAACCATCATCATCAACACAATATTACCTTCAAAGTTCTACAACAGCTCTGGCAGCTAGGCTTGCATGTTCTGCAAACTCAGCCGCTGCTTGAGCAATTGAGATAGCATCCTTAAATTTCATGTTCCAATTCTGCCTTCCTATAGAAAAATTACCATTACCATCTCCAGGAAATGCTTACCCATATTCCAACCTTTCATCCTTGAAACCTAAGCGGCATGAACCACCATCATCAACACAAAATTGCCTTGAAAGTTCTCCAACAGCTCTGGCCGCTAGGATGGCATGTTCTCAAAACTCAGCCGCTGCTTGAGCAGCAGAGGTAGCGTCCTTAAATTTCATGTTCCAATACTGCATGCTAACAGAACAATTACCATTACCATCTCAAGGAAATGATTGCCCATGTTCCAGCCTTTCATCATTGAAACCTAAGTGGCATGAACCACCATCATCAACACAATATTGCCTTGAAAGCTCTATAACAGCTCTGGCAGCTAGGCTTGCATGTTCTGCAAATCAGCCGCTGCTTGAGCAACAGAGATAGCATCCTTAAATTTCATGTTCCAATTCTGCCTTCCAATAGAAAAATTACCATTACCATCTCCAGGAAATGCTTACCCATGTTCCAACCTTTCATCCTAGAAACCTAAGTGGCATGAACCACTATCATCAACAAAATATTGCCTTTAAAGCTCTACAACAGCTCTGGCAGCTACGCTTGCATATTCTCCAAACTCAGCCGCTGCTTGAGCAGCAGAGCTAGCATCCTTAAATTTCATGTTCCAATACTGCATGCCAACAGAACAATTACCATTACCATCTCAAGGAAATGATTGCCCATGTTCCAACTTTTCATCCTTGAAACCTAAGTGGCATGAACCACCATCATCAACACAATATTACCTTCAAAGTTCTACAACAGCTCTGGCAGCTAGGCTTGCATGTTCTGCAAACTCAGCCGCTGCTTGAGCAATTGAGATAGCATCCTTAAATTTCATGTTCCAATTCTGCCTTCCTATAGAAAAATTACCATTACCATCTCCAGGAAATGCTTACCCATATTCCAACCTTTCATCCTTGAAACCTAAGCGGCATGAACCACCATCATCAATACAAAATTGCCTTGAAAGTTCTCCAACAGCTTTGGCCACTAGGCTTGCATGTTCTCAAAACTCAGCCGCTACTTGAGCAGCAGAGGTAGCATCCTTAAATTTCATGTTCCAATACTGCATGCCAACAGAACAATTACCATTACCATCTCAAGGAAATGATTGCCCATGTTCCAACTTTTCATCCTTGAAACCTAAGTGGCATGAACCACCATCATCAACACAATATTACCTTCAAAGTTCTACAACAGCTCTGGCAGCTAGGCTTACATGTTCTGCAAACTCAGCCGCTGCTTGAGCAATTGAGATAGCATCCTTAAATTTCATGTTCCAATTCTGCCTTCCTATAGAAAAATTACCATTACCATCTCCAGGAAATGCTTACCCATATTCCAACCTTTCATCCTTGAAACCTAAGCGGCATGAACCACCATCATCAACACAAAATTGCCTTGAAAGTTCTCCAACAGCTCTGGCCGCTAGGATGGCATGTTCTCAAAACTCAGCCGCTGCTTGAGCAGCAGAGGTAGCGTCCTTAAATTTCATGTTCCAATACTGCATGCTAACAGAACAATTACCATTACCATCTCAAGGAAATGATTGCCCATGTTCCAGCCTTTCATCATTGAAACCTAAGTGGCATGAACCACCATCATCAACACAATATTGCCTTGAAAGCTCTATAACAGCTCTGGCAGCTAGGCTTGCATGTTCTGCAAACTCAGCCGCTGCTTGAGCAACAGAGATAGCATCCTTAAATTTCATGTTCCAATTCTGCCTTCCAATAGAAAAATTACCATTACCATCTCCAGGAAATGCTTACCCATGTTCCAACCTTTCATCCTAGAAACCTAAGTGGCATGAACCACTATCATCAACAAAATATTGCCTTTAAAGCTCTACAACAGCTCTGGCAGCTACGCTTGCATATTCTCCAAACTCAGCCGCTGCTTGAGCAGCAGAGCTAGCATCCTTAAATTTCATGTTCCAATACTGCATGCCAACAGAACAATTACCTTTACCATCTCAAGGAAATGATTGCCCATGTTCCAACCTTTCATCCTTGAAACCTAAGTGGTATGAACCACCATCATCAACACAATATTTCCTTGAAAGTTCTACAACAGCTCTGGCAGCTAGGCTTGCATGTTGTGCAAACTCAGTCGCTGCTTGAGCAACAAAGATAGCATCCTTAAATTTCATGTTCCAATTCTGCCTTCCTACAGAAACATTACCATTACCATCTCCAGGAAATGCTTACCCATATTCCAACCTTTCATCCTTGAAACCCAAGTGGCATGAACCACCATCATCAACACAAAATTGCCTTGAAATTTCTCCAACAGCTCTGGCCGCTAGGCTTGCATGTTCTCCAAACTCAGCCGCTACTTGAGCAGCAGAGGTAGCATCCTTAAATTTCATGTTCCAATACTGCATGCCAACAGAACAATTACCATTACCATCTCAAGGAAATGATTGCCCATGTTCCAACTTTTCATCCTTGAAACCTAAGTGGCATGAACCACCATCATCAACACAATATTACCTTCAAAGTTCTACAACAGCTCTGGCAGCTAGGCTTGCATGTTCTGCAAACTCAGCCGCTGCTTGAGCAATTGAGATAGCATCCGTAAATTTCATGTTCCAATTCTACCTTCCTATAGAAAAATTACCATTACCATCTCCAGGAAATGCTTACCCATATTCCAACCTTTCATCCTTGAAACTTAAGCGGCATGAACCACCATCATCAACACAAAATTGCCTTGAAAGTTCTCCAATAGCTCTGGCCGCTAGGATTGCATGTTCTCAAAACTCAGCCGCTGCTTGAGCAGCAGAGGTAGCATCCTTAAATTTCATGTTCCAATACTGCATGCTAACAGAACAATTACCATTACCATCTCAAGGAAATGATTGCCCATGTTCCAGCCTTTCATCATTGAAACCTAAGTGGCATGAACCAGCATCATCAACACAATATTGCCTTGAAAGCTCTACAACAGCTCTGGCAGCTAGGCTTGCATGTTCTGCAAACTCAGCTGCTGCTTGAGCAACAGAGATAGCATCCTTAAATTTAATGTTCCAATTCTGCCTTCCAATAGAAAAATTACCATTACCATCTCCAGGAAATGCTTACCCATGTTCCAACCTTTCATCCTAGAAACCTAAGTGGCATGAACCACTATCATCAACAAAATATTGCCTTTAAAAGCTCTACAACAGCTCTGGCAGCTACGCTTGCATATTCTCCAAACTCAGCCGCTGCTTGAGCAGCAGAGCTAGCATCCTTAAATTTCATGTTCCAATACTGCATGCCAACAGAACAATTACCACTACCATCTCCAGGAAATGATTGCCCATGTTCCAACCATTTATCCTTGAAACCTAAGTGGCATGAACCACCATCATCAACGCAATATTGCCTTGAAAGCTCTACAACAGCTCTGGCAGCTAGGCTTGCATGTTCTGCAAACTCAGCCGCTGCTTGAGCAACAGAGATAGCATCCTTAAATTTCATGTTCCAATTCTGCCTTCCAATAGAAAAATTCCCATTACCATCTCTAGGAAATGCTTACCCATGTTCTAACCTTTCATCCTAGAAACCTAAGTGGCATGAACCACCATCATCAACAAAATATTGCCTTGAAAGTTCTCTAACAGCTCTGGCTGCTAGGCTTGCATGTTCTCCAAACTCAGCCGCTGCTTGAGCAGCAGAGGTAGCATCCGTAAATTTCATGTTCCAATACTGCATGCCAACAGAACAATTACCATTACCATCGCAAGGAAATGATTGCCCATGTTCCAACCTTTCATCCTTGAAACCTAAGTGGCATGAACCATCATCATCATCACAATATTGCCTTCAAAGTTCTACAACAGCTCTGGCAGCTAGGCTTGCATGTTTTGAAAACTCAGCCGCTGCTTGAGCAACAGAGATAGCATCCTTAAATTTCAAGTTCCAATACTGCCTTCCTATAGAAAAATTACCATTACCATCTCCAGGAAATGCTTACCCATATTCCAACCTTTCATCCTTGAAACCTAAGTGGCATGAACCACCATCATCAACACAAAATTGCCTTGAAAGTTCTCCAACAGCTCTGGCCGCTAGGCTTGCACGTTCTCCAAACTCAGCCGCTATTTGAGCAGCAGAGGTAGCATCCTCAAATTTCATGCTCCAATACTTCATGCCAACAGAACAATTACCATTACCATCGCAAGGAAATAATTGCCCATGTTCCAACTTTTCATCCTTTAAACCTAAGTGGCATGAACCACCATCATCAACACAATATTACCTTCAAAGTTCTACAACAGATCTGGCAGCTAGGCTTGCATGTTCTGTAAACTCAGCTGCTGCTTGAGCAACAGAGATAGCATCCTTAAATTTCATGTTCCAATTCTGCCTACTAATAGAAAAATTACGATTACCATCTCCAGGAAATGATGGCCCTTGTTCCAACCTTTCATCCTTGAAACCTAAGTAGCATGAACCACCATCATCAACACAAAATTGCCTTGAAAGCTCTACAACAGCTCTGGCAGCTAGGCTTGCATGTTCTGCAAACTCAGCCGCTGCTTGAGCAACAGAGATAGCATCCTTAAATTTCATGTTCCAATTCTGCCTTCCAATAGAAAAATTACCATTACCATCTCAAGGAAATGATTGCCCATGTTCCAACCTTTCAACGTTGAAACCTAAGTGGCATGAACCACCATCATCAACACAATATTGCCTTGAAAGCTCTACAACAGCTCTGGCAGCTAGGCTTGCATGTTCTGCAAACTCAGTCGCTACTTGAGCAGCAGAGGTAGCATCCTTAAATTTCATGTTCCAATTCTGCCTACCAATAGAAAAATTATAATTACCATCTCCAGGAAATGATTGCCCATGTTCGAACCTTTCATCCTTGAAACCTTAGTGGCATGAACCACCATCATCAACACAATATTACCTTCAAAGTTCTACAACAGATCTGGCAGCTAGGCTTGCATGTTCTGCAAACTCAGCTGCTGCTTGAGCAACAGAGATAACATCCTTAAATTTCATGTTCCAATTCTGCCTACTAATAGAAAAATTACGATTACCATCAGCAGGAAATGATTGCCCTTGTTCCAACCTTTCATCCTTGAAACCTAAGTGGCATGAACCACCATCATCAACACAAAATTGCCTTGAAAGCTTTACAACAGTTCTGGCAGCTAGGCTTGCATGTTCTGAAAACTCAGCCGCTGCTTGAGCAACAGAGATAGCATCGTTAAATTTCATGTTCCAATTCTGCCTTTCATTAGAAAAATTACCATTACCATCTCCAGGAAATGCTTACCCATGTTCCAACCTTTCTTCCTAGAAACCTAAGTGGGATGAACCACCATCATCAACACAAAATTGCCTTGAAAGTTCTCCAACAGCTCTGGCAGCTAGGCTTGCATGTTCTCCAAACTCAGCCGCCGCTTGAGCAGCAGAGGTAGCATCCTTAATTTTCATGTTCCAATACTGCATGCCAACAGAACAATTACCATTACCATTTCAAGGAAATGATTGCCCATGTTCCAACCTTTCATCCTTGAAACCTAAGTGGCATGAACCACCATCATCAACACAATATTGCCTTGAAAGTTCTACAATAGCTCTAGAAGCTAGGCTTGCATGTTCTGCAAACTCAGTCGCTACTTGAGCAGCAGAGGTAGCATCCTTAAATTTCATGTTCCAATTCTGCCTACCAATAGAAAAATTACGATTACCATCTCCAGGAAATGATTGCCCATGTTTGAACCTTTCATCCTTGAAACCTAAGTGGCAAGAACCACCATCATCAACACAAAATTGCCTTGAAAGTTCTCCAACAGCTCTGGCCGTTAGGCTTGCATGTTCTCCAAACTCAGCCGCTCCTTGAGCAGCAGAGGTAGCATCCTTAAATTTCATGTTCCAATACTGCATGCCAACAGAACAATTACTATAACCATCACAAGGAAATGATTGCCCATGTTCTATCCTTTTATCCTAGAAACCTAAGTGGGATGAACCACCATCATCAACACAAAATTGCCTTGAAAGTTCTCCAACAGCTCTGGCAGCAAGGCTTGCATGTTCTCCAAACTCAGCCGCCGCTTGAGCAGCAGAGGTAGCATCCTTAAATTTCATGTTCCAATACTGCATGCCAACAGAACAATTACCATTACCATTTCAAGGAAATGATTGCCCATGTTCCAACCTTTCATCCTTGAAACCTAAGTGGCATGAACCACCATCATCAACACAATATTGCCTTGAAAGTTCTACAATAGCTCTGGAAGCTAGGCTTGCATGTTCTGCAAACTCAGTCGCTACTTGAGCAGCAGAGGTAGCATCCTTAAATTTCATGTTCCAATACTGCATGCCAACAGAACAATTACCATTACCATTTCAAGGAAATGATTGCCCATGTTCCAACCTTTCATCCTTGAAACCTAATTGGCATGAACCACCATCATCAACACAATATTGCCTTTAAACTTCTACAACAGCTCTGGCAGTTAGGCTTGCATGTTCTGCAAACTCAGCCGCTGCTTGAGCAGCAGAGGTGGCATCCTTAAATTTCATGTTCCAATTCTGCTTACCAACAAAATACTTACCATTACCATCTCCAGGAAATGATTGCCCAAGTTCCAACCTTTCATTCTTAAAACCTAAGTGGCATGAACCACCATCATCAACACAATATTGCCTTTAAAGTTCTACAACAGCTCCGGCAGCTAGGCTTGCATGTTCTGCAAACTCATCCGCTGCTTGAGCAGCAGAGGTAGCATCCTTAAATTTCATGTTCCAATACTGCATGCCAACAGAACAATTACTATAACCATCACAAGGAAATGATTGCCCATGTTCTAACCTTTTATCCTTGAAACCTAAGTGGCATGAACCACCATCATCAACACAAAATTGCCTTGAAAGTTCTCCAACAGCTCTGGCAGCTAGGCTTGCATGTTCTCCAAACTCAGCCGCTGCTTGAGCAGCAGAGGTAGCATCCTTAAATTTCATGTTCCAATACTGCATGCCAACAGAACAATTACCATTACCATTTCAAGGAAATGATTGCCCATGTTCCAACCTTTCATCCTTGAAACCTAAGTGGCATGAACCACCATCATCAACACAATATTGCCTTGAAAGTTCTACAATAGCTCTGGAAGCTAGGCTTGCATGTTCTGCAAACTCAGTCGCTACTTGTGCAGCAGAGGTAGCATCCTTAAATTTCATGTTCCAATTCTGCCTACCAATAGAAAAATTACGATTACCATCTCCAGGAAATGATTGCCCATGTTTGAACCTTTCATCCTTGAAACCTAAGTGGCAAGAACCACCATCATCAACACAAAATTTCCTTTAAAGTTCTCCAACAGCTCTGGCCGTTAGGCTTGCATGTTCTCCAAACTCAACCGCTCCTTGAGCAGCAGAGGTAGCATCCTTAAATTTCATGTTCCAATACTGCATGCCAACAAAACAATTACTATAACCATCACAAGGAAATGATTGCCCATGTTCTATCCTTTTATCCTAGAAACCTAAGTGGGATGAACCACCATCATCAACACAAAATTGCCTTGAAAGTTCTCCAACAGCTCTGGCAGCAAGGCTTGCATGTTCTCCAAACTCAGCCGCCGCTTGAGCAGCAGAGGTAGCATCCTTAAATTTCATGTTCCAATACTGCATGCCAACAGAACAATTACCAATACCATTTCAAGGAAATGATTGCCCATGTTCCAACCTTTCATCCTTGAAACCTAAGTGGCATGAACCACCATCATCAACACAATATTGCCTTGAAAGTTCTACAATAGCTCTGGAAGCTAGGCTTGCATGTTCTGCAAACTCAGTCGCTACTTGAGCAGCAGAGGTAGCATCCTTAAATTTCATGTTCCAATTCTGCCTACCAATAGAAAAATTATGATTACCATCTCCAGGAAATGATTGCCCATGTTTGAACCTTTCATCCTTGAAACCTAATTGGCAAGAACCACCATCATCAACACAAAATTGCCTTGAAAGTTCTCCAACAGCTCTGGCCGTTAGGCTTGCATGTTCGCCAAACTCAGCCGCTCCTTGAGCAGCAGAGGTAGCATCCTTAAATTTCATGTTCCAATACTGCATGCCAACAGAACAATTACTATAACCATCACAAGGAAATGATTGCCCATGTTCTAACCTTTTATCCTTGAAACCTAAGTGGCATGAACCACCATCATCAACACAATATTGCCTTGAAAGTTCTACAACATCTCTGGCAGCTAGGCTTGCATGTTCTGCAAACTCAGCCGCTGCTTGAGCAACAGAGATAGCATCCTTAAATTTCATGTTCCAATTATGCCTTCCTATAGAAAAATTACCATTACCATCTCCAGGAAATGCTTGCCCATGTTCCAACCTTTCATCCTTGAAACCTAAGTGGCATGAACCACCATCATCAACACAAAATTGCCTTGAAAGTTCTACAACAGCTCTAGCAGCTAGGCTTGCATGTTCTGCAAACTCAATCGCTACTTGAGCGGCAGAGATAGCATCCTAAAATTTCATGTTCCAATTCTTCCTTTCAATAGAAAAATTACCATTACCATCTCCAGGAAATGCTTACCCATGTTCCAACCTTTCATCCTAGAAACCTAAGTGGCATGAACCACCATCATCAACACAATATTGCCTTGAAAGTTCTACAACAGCTTTGGCAGCAAGGCTTGCATGTTCTGCAAACTCAGCCGCTGCTTGAGCAACAGAGATAGCATCCTTAAATTTCATGTTCCAATTCTGCCTTCCTATAGAAACATTACCATTACCATCTCCAGGAAATGCTTGCCCATATTCCAACCTTTCATCCTTGAAACCTAAGTGGCATGAACCACCATCATCAACACAAAATTGCCTTGAAAGTTCTCCAACAGCTCTGGCCGCTAGGCTTGCATGTTCTCCAAACTCAACCGCTACTTGAGCAGCAGAGGTAGCATCCTTAAATTTCATGTTCCTATACTGCATGCCAACAGAACAATTACCATTACCATCTCAAGGAAATGATTTCCCATGTTCCAACTTTTCTTCCTTGAAACCTAAGTGGCATGAACCACCATCATCAACACAATATTACCTTCAAAGTTCTCCAACAGCTTTGGCAGCTAGGCTTGCATGTTCTGCAAACTCAGCCGCTGCTTGAGCAACAGAGATAGCATCCTTAAATTTCATGTTCCAATTCTGCCTTCCTATAGAAAAATTACCATTACCATCTCCAGGAAATGCTTGCCCATGTTCCAACCTTTCATCCTTGAAACCTAAGTGGCATGAACCACCATCATCAACACAAAATTGCCTTGAAAGTTCTACAACAGCTCTAGCAGCTAGGCTTGCATGTTCTGCAAACTCAATCGCTACTTGAGCAGCAGAGATAGCATCCTAAAATTTCATGTTCCAATTCTTCCTTTCAATAGAAAAATTACCATTACCATCTCCAGGAAATGCTTACCCATGTTCCAACCTTTCATCCTAGAAACCTAAGTGGCATGAACCACCATCATCAACACAAAATTGCCTTGAAAGTTCTCCAACAGCTCTGGCAGCTAGGCTTGCATGTTCTCCAAACTCAGCCGCTGCTTGAGCAGCAGAGGTAGCATCCTTAAATTTCATGTTCCAATACTGCATGCCAACAGAACAATTACCATTACCATCTCAAGGAAATGATTGCCCTTGTTTTAACCTTTCATCCTTGAAACCTAAGTGGTATGAACCACCATCATCAACACAATATTGCCTTGAAAGTTCTACAACAGCTTTGGCAGCAAGTCTTGCATGTTCTGCAAACTCAGCCGCTGCTTGAGCAACAGAGATAGCATCCTTAAATTTCATGTTCCAATTCTGCCTTCCTATAGAAACATTACCATTACCATCTCCAGGAAATGCTTGCCCATATTCCAACCTTTCATCCTTGAAACCTAAGTGGCATGAACCACCATCATCAACACAAAATTGCCTTGAAAGTTCTCCAACAGCTCTGGCCGCTAGGCTTGCATGTTCTCCAAACTCAACCGCTACTTGAGCAGCAGAGGTAGCATCCTTAAATTTCATGTTCCTATACTGCATGCCAACAGAACAATTACCATTACCATCTCAAGGAAATGATTTCCCATGTTCCAACTTTTCTTCCTTGAAACCTAAGTGGCATGAACCACCATCATCAACACAATATTACCTTCAAAGTTCTACAACAGTTCTGGCAGCTAGGCTTGCATGTTCTGCAAACTCAGCCGCTGCTTGAGCAACAGAGATAGCATCCTTAAATTTCATGTTCCAATTCTGCCTTCCTATAGAAAAATTACCATTACCATCTCCAGGAAATGCTTACCCATATTCCAACCTTTCATCCTTGAAACCTAAGTGGCATGAACCACCATCATCAACACAAAATTGTCTTGAAAGTTCTCCAACAGCTCTGGCCGCTAGGATTGTATGTTCTCCAAACTCAGCCTCTGCTTGAGCAGCAGAGGTAGCATCCTTAAATTTCATGTTCCAATACTGCATGCTAACAGAACAATTACCATTACCATCTCAAGGAAATGATTGCCCATGTTCCAACCTTTCATCGTTGAAACCTAAGTGGCATGAACCACCATCATCAACACAATATTTCCTTGAAAGCTCTACAACAGCTCTGGCAGCTAGGCTTTCATGTTCTGCAAACTCAGCCGCTGCTTGAGCAACAGAGATAGCATCCTTAAATTTCATGTTCCAATTCTGCCTTCCAATAGAAAAATTACCATTACCATCTCCAGGAAATGCTTACCCATGTTCCAACCTTTCATCCTAGAAACCTAAGTGGCATGAACCACCATCATCAACAAAATATTGCCTTGAAAGTTCTCCAACAGCTCTGGCAGCTAGGCTTGCATGTTCTCCAAACTCAGCCGCTGCTTGAGCAGCAGAGGTAGCATTCTTAAATTTCATGTTCCAATTCTACCTACAAACAGAACAATTACGATTACCATCATCAGGAAATGATTGCCCATGTTCCAACCTTTCATCCTTGAAACCAAAGTGGCATGAACCACCATCATCAACACAAAATTGCCTTGAAAGTTCTCCAACAGCTCTGGCCGCTAGGCTTGCATGTTCTCCAAACTCAGCCGCTGCTTGAGCAATAGAGGTAGAATCCTTAAATTTCATGTGCCAATACTGCATGCCAACAGAACAATTACCATTACCATCTCAAGGAAATGATTGCCCATGTTCCAACCTTTCATCGTTGAAACCTAAGTGGCATGAACCACCATCATCAACACAATATTTCCTTGAAAGCTCTACAACAGCTCTGGCAGCTAGGCTTTCATGTTCTGCAAACTCAGCCGCTGCTTGAGCAACAGAGATAGCATCCTTAAATTTCATGTTCCAATTCTGCCTTCCAATAGAAAAATTACCATTACCATCTCCAGGAAATGCTTACCCATGTTCCAACCTTTCATCCTAGAAACCTAAGTGGCATGAACCACCATTATCAACAAAATATTGCCTAGAAAGTTCTCCAACAGCTCTGGCAGCTAGGCTTGCATGTTCTCCAAACTCAGCCGCTACTTGAGCAGCAGAGGTAGCATTCTTAAATTTCATGTTCCAATATTGCATGCCAACAGAACAATTACCATTACCATCGCAAGGAAATGATTGCCCATGGTCCAACCTTTCATCCTTGAAACCTAAGTGGCATGAACCACCATCATCAACATAATATTGCCTTGAAAGTTCTCCAACTGCTCTGGCAGCTAGGCTTGCATGTTCTCCAAACTCAGTCGCTGCTTGAGCAGCAGAGGTAGCATCCTTAAATTTCATGTATCAATTCTGCTTGCCAAAAGAAAAATTACCACTACTATCTCCAGGAAATGCTTGCCCATGTTCCAACCTTTCATCCTTTAAACCTAAGATGCATGAACCACCATCATCAACACAATATTGCCTTGAAAGTTCTCCAACATCTCTGGCAGCTAGGCTTATATGTTCTGCAAACTCAGCCGCTGCTTGAGCAGCAGATGTAGCATCCTTAAATTTCTTGTTCCAATACTACCTGCCAACAGAAAAATTACCATTACCATCTCCAGGTAATGCTTGCCCATGTTCCAACCTTTTATCCTTGAAACCAGAGTGGCATGAACTACCATCATCAACACAATATTGCCTTGAAAGTTCTCTAACAGCTCTGGCCGCTAGGCTTGCATGTTCTGCAAACTCAGCCGCTGCTTGAGCAGCAGAGGTAGCATCCTCAAATTTCATGTTCCAATTCTGCCTTTCAATAGAAAAATTACCATTACCATCTCAAGGAAATGCTTGCCCATGTTCCAACCTTTCATCCTAGAAACCTAAGTGGCATGAACCACCATCATCAACAAAATATTGCCTTGAAAGTTCTCCAACAGCTCTGGCAGCTAGGCTTGCATGTTCTCCAAACTCAGCCATTGCTTGAGCAGCAGAGGTAGCATTCTTAAATTTCATGTTCCAATTCTACCTACAAACAGAACAATTACGATTACCATCTCCAGGAAATGATTGCCCATGTTCCAACCTTTCATCCTTGAAACCAAAGTGGCATGAACCACCATCATCAACACAAAATTGCCTTGAAAGTTCTCCAACAGCTCTGGCCGCTAGGCTTGCATGTTCTCCAAACTCAGCCGCTGCTTGAGCAACAGAGGTAGCATCCTTAAATTTCATGTGCCAATACTGCATGCCAACAGAACAATTACCATTATCATCTCAAGGAAATGATTGCCCATGTTCCAACCTTTTATCCTTGAAACCTAAGTGGCATGAACCACCATCATCAACACAATATTGCCTTGAAACTTCTACAACATCTCTGGCAGCTAGGCTTACATGTTCTGCAAACTCAGCCGCTGCTTGAGCAGGAGAGGTAGCATCCTTAAATTTCTTATTCCAATACTACCTGCCAACAGAAAAATTACCATTACTATCTCCAGGAAATGCTTGCCCATGTTCCAACCTTTTATCCTTGAAACCAGAGTGGCATGAACTACCATCATCAACACAATATTGCCTTGAAAGTTCTCAAACAGCTCTAGCCGCTAGGCTTGCATGTTCTGCAAACTCAGCCGCTGCTTGAGCAGCAGAGATAGCATCCTTAAATTTCATGTTCCAATTCTGCCTTCCTATAGAAACATTACCATTACCATCTCCAGGAAATGCTTGCCCATATTCCAACCTTTCATCCTTGAAACCTAAGTGGCATGAACCACCATCATCAACACAATATTGCCTTGAAAGTTCTACAACATCTCTGGCAGCTAGGCTTGCATGTTCTGCAAACTCAGCCGCTGCTTGAGCAATAGAGATAGCATCCTTAAATTTCATGTTCCAATTATGCCTTCCTATAGAAAAATTACCATTACCATCTCCAGGAAATGCTTGCCCATGTTCCAACCTTTCATCCTTGAAACCTAAGTGGCATGAACCACCATCATCAACACAAAATTGCCTTGAAAGTTCTACAACAGCTCTAGCAGCTAGGCTTGCATGTTCTGCAAACTCAATCGCTACTTGAGCAGCAGAGATAGCATCCTAAAATTTCATGTTCCAATTCTTCCTTTCAATAGAAAAATTACCATTACCATCTCCAGGAAATGCTTACCCATGTTCCAACCTTTCATCCTAGAAACCTAAGTGTCATGAACCACCATCATCAACACAAAATTGCCTTGAAAGTTCTCCAACAGCTCTGGCAGCTAGGCTTGCATGTTCTCCAAACTCAGCCGCTGCTTGAGCAGCAGAGGTAGCATCCTTAAATTTCATGTTCCAATACTGCATGCCAACAGAACAATTACCATTACCATCTCAAGGAAATGATTGCCCATGTTTTAACCTTTCATCCTTGAAACCTAAGTGGTATGAACCACCATCATCAACACAATATTGCCTTGAAAGTTCTACAACAGCTTTGGCAGCAAGGCTTGCATGTTCTGCAAACTCAGCCGCTGCTTGAGCAACAGAGATAGCATCCTTAAATTTCATGTTCCAATTCTGCCTTCCTATAGAAACATTACCATTACTATCTCAAGGAAATGATTGCCCATGTTCCAACCTTTTATCCTTGAAACCTAAGTGGCATGATCCACCATCATCAACACAATATTGCCTTGAAAGTTCTACAATAGCTCTGGCAGCTAGGCTTGCATGTTCTGCAAATTCAGTCGCTACTTGAGCAGCAGAGGTAGCATCCTTAAATTTCATGTTCCAATTCTGCCTAACAATAGAAAAATTACGATTAACATCTCCAGGAAATGATTGCCCATGTTCCAACCTTTCATCCTTGAAACCTAAGTGGCATGAACCACCATTATCAACACAATATTGCCTTGAAACTTCTACAACAGCTCTGGCAGCTAGGCTTGTATGTTGTGCAAACTCAGCCGCTGCTTGAGCAGCAGAGATCGCATCCTTAAATTTCATGTTCCAATTCTGCCTTCCTATAGAAACATTACCATTACCATCTCCAGGAAATGCTTACCCATATTCCAACCTTTCATCCTTGAAACCTAAGTGGCATGAACCACCATCATCAACACAAAATTGCCTTGAAAGTTCTCCAACAGCTCTGGCCGCTAGGATTGCATGTTCTCCAAACTCAGCCGCTGCTTGAGCAGCAGATGTAGCATCCTTAAATTTCATGTTCAAATACTGCATGCTAACAGAACAATTACCATTACCATCTCAAGGAAATAATTGCCAATGTTCCAACCTTTCATCGTTGAAACCTAAGTGGCATGAACCACCATCATCAACACAATATTGCCTTGAAAGTTCTACCACAGCTCTGGTAGCTAGGCTTGCATGTTCTGCAAACTCAGCCGCTGCTTGAGCAACAGAGATAGCATCCTTAAATTTCATGTTCCAATTCTGCCTTTCAATAGAAAAATTACGATTACCATCTCCAGGAAATGATTGCCCATGTTCCAACCTTTCATCCTTGAAACCTAAGTGGCATGAACCACCATCATCAACACAAAATTGCCTTAAAAGTTCTCAAACAGCTCTGGCCGCTAGGCTTGCATGTTCTCCAAACTCATCCGCTGCTTGAGCAGCAGAGGTAGCATCCTTAAATTTCATGTTCCAATACTGCATGCCAATAGAACAATTACCATTACCATCTCAAGGAAATGATTGCCTATGTTCCAACCTTTCATACTTAAAACCTAAGTGGCATGAACAACCATCATCAACACAAAATTGCCTTGAAAGTTCTCCAACAGCTCTGGCATCTAGGGTTGCATGTTCTCCAAACTCAGCCGCTGCTTGAGCAGCAGAGGTAGCATCCTTAAATTTCATGTTCCAATACTGCATGCCAACAGAACAATTACCATTACCATCTCAAGGAAATGATTGTCCATGTTCCAACCTTTCATCCTTGAAACCTAAGTAGCATGAACCACCATCATCAACACAATATTGCCTTGAAAGTTCTACAATAGCTCTGGCAGCTAGGCTTGCTTGTTCTGCAAACTCAGTCGCTACTTGAGCAGCAAATGTAGCATCCTTAAATTTCATGTTCTAATTCTGCCTACCAATAGAAAAATTATGATTACCATCTCCAGGAAATGATTGCCCAGGATCCAACCTTTCATCCTTGAAACCTAAGTGGCATGAACCACCATCATCAACACAAAATTGCCTTGAAAGTTCTCCAACGGCTCTGGCCGCTAGGCTTGCATGTTCTCCAAACTCAGCAGCTGCTTGAGCAGCAGAGGTAGCATCCTTAAATTTCATGTTCCAATACTGCATGCCAACAGAACAATTACCATTATCATCTCAAGGAAATGATTGCCCATGTTCCAACCTTTTATCCTTGAAACCTAAGTGGAATGAACTACCATCATCAACACAATATTGCCTTGAAAGTTCTCAAACAGCTCTGGCCGCTAGGCTTGCATGTTCTCCAAACTCATCCGCTGATTGAGCAGTAGAGGTAGCATCCTTAAATTTCATGTTCCAATACTGCATGCCAATAGAACAATTACCATTACCATCTCAAGGAAATGATTGCCATGTTCCAACCTTTCATCCTTGAAACCAAAGTGGCATAAACCACCATCATCAACACAAAATTGCCTTGAAAGTTCTCCAACAGCTCTGGCAGCTAGGGTTGCATGTTCTCCAAACTCAGCCACTGCTTGAGCAGCAGAGGTAGCATCCTTAAATTTCATGTTCCAATACTGCATGCCAACAGAACAATTACCATTACCATCTCAAGGAAATGATTGCCCATGTTCCAACCTTTCATCCTTGAAACCTAAGTGGCATGAACCACCATCATCAACACAATATTGCCTTGAAAGTTCTACAACAGCTCTGGCAGCTAGGCTTGTATGTTGTGCAAACTCAGCCGCTGCTTGAGCAGCAGAGATCGCATCCTTAAATTTCATGTTCCAATTCTGCCTTCCTATAGAAACATTACCATTACCATCTCCAGGAAATGCTTACCCATGTTCCAACCTTTCATCCTTGAAACCTAAGTGGCATGAACCACCATCATCAACACAAAATTGCCTTGAAAGTTCTCCAACGGCTCTGGCCGCTAGGCTTGCATGTTCTCCAAACTCAGCCTCTGCTTGAGCAGCAGAGGTAGCATCCTTAAATTTCATGTTCCAATACTGCATGCCAACAGAACAATTACCATTACCATCTCAGGGAAATGATTGCCCATGTTCCAACCTTTTATCCTTGAAACCTAAGTGGAATGAACTACCATCATCAACACAATAGTGCCTTGAATGTTCTCAAACAGCTCTGGCCGCTAGGCTTGCATGTTCTCCAAACTCATCCGCTGCTTGAGCAGCAGAGGTAGCATCCTTAAATTTCATGTTCTAATACTGCATGCCAATAGAACAATTACCATTACCATCTCAAGGAAATGATTACCCATGTTCCAACCTTTCATCCTTGAAACCTAAGTGGCATGAACCACCATCATCAACACAAAATTGCCTTGAAAGTTCTCCAACAGCTCTGGCAGCTAGGGTTGCATGTTCTCCAAACTCAACCGCTGCTTGAGCAGCAGAGGTAGCATCCTTAAATTTCATGTTCCAATACTGCATGCCAACAGAACAATTACCATTACCATCACAAGGAAATGATTGCCCATGTTCCAACCTTTCATCCTTGAAACCTAAGTGGCATGAACCACCATCATCAACACAATATTGCCTTGAAAGTTCTACAATAGCTCTGGCAGTTAGGCTTGCATGTTCTGCAAACTCAGTCGCTACTTGAGCAGCAGAGGTAGCATCCTTAAATTTCATGTTCCAATTCTGCCTACCAATAGAAAAATTACGATTACCATCTCCAGGAATTGATTGCCCATGTTCCAACCTTTCTTCCTTTAAACCTAAGTGGCATGAACCACCATCATCAACACAAAATTGCCTTGAAAGTTCTCCAACGGCTCTGGCCGCTAGGCTTGCATGTTCTGCAAACTCAGCCGCTGCTTGAGCAGCAGAGGTAGCATCCTTAAATTTCATGTTCCAATACTGCATGCCAACAGAACAATTACCATTACCATCTCAAGGAAATGATTGCCTATGTTCCTACCTTTTATCCTTGAAACCTAAGTGGCATGAACCACCATCATCAACACAATATTGCCTTGAAAGTTCTACAACATCTCTGGCAGCTAGGCTTGCATTTTCTGCAAACTCAGCCGCTGCTTGAGCAACAGAGATAGCATCCTTAAATTTCATGTTCCAATTCTGCCTTCCTATAGAAAAATTACCATTACCATCTCAAGGAAATGCTTACCCATGTTCCAACCTTTCATCCTAGAAACCTAAGTGGCATTAACCACCATCATCAACACAAAATTGCCTTGAAAGTTCTCGAACAGCTTTGGCAGCTAGGCTTGCATGTTCTCCAAACTCAGCCGCTGCTTGAGCAGCAGAGGTAGCATCCTTAAATTTCATGTTCCAATACTGCATGCCAACAGAACAATTACCATTACCATCTCAAGGAAATGATTGCCCATGTTCCAACCTTTCATCCTTGAAACCTAAGTGGTATGAACCACCATCATCAACACAATATTGCCTTGAAAGTTCTCCAACAGCTTTGGCAGCTAGGCTTGCATGTTCTCCAAACTCAGCCGCTGCTTGAGCAGCAGAGGTAGCATCCTTAAATTTCATGTTCCAATACTGCATGCCAACAGAACAATTACCATTACCATCTCAAGAAAATGATTGCCCATGTTCCAACCTTTCATCCTTGAAACCTAAGTGGTATGAACCACCATCATCAACACAATATTGCCTTGAAAGTTCTACAACATCTCTGGCAGCTAGGCTTGCATGTTCTGCCAACTCAGCCGCTGCTTGAGCAACAGAGATAGCATCCTTAAATTTCATGTTCCAATTCTGCCTTTCAGTAGAAAAATTACCATTACCATATCCAGGAAATGCTTGCCCATGTTCCAACCTTTCATCCTTGAAACCTCAGTGGCATGAACCACCATCATCAACACAAAATTGCCTTGAAAGTTCTACAACAGCTCTAGCAGCTAGGCTTGCATGTTCTGCAAACTCAGTCGCTACTTGAGCAGCAGAGATAGCATCCTTAAATTTCATGTTCCAATTCTGCCTTTCAGTAGAAAAATTACCATTACCATCTCCAGGAAATGCTTACCCATGTTCCAACCTTTCATCCTAGAAACCTAAGTGGCATGAACAACCATCATCAACACAATATTGCCTTGAAAGTTCTACAATAGCTCTGGCAGCTAGGCTTGCATGTTCTGCAAACTCAGTCGCTACTTGAGCAGCAGAGGTAGCATCCTTAAATTTCATGTTCCAATTCTGACTACCAATAGAAAAATTACGATTACCATCTCTAGGAAATGATTGCCCATGTTCCAACATTTCATCCTTTAAACCTAAGTGGCATGAACCACCATCATCAACACAAAATTGCCTTGAAAGTTCTCCAACGGCTCTGGCCGCTAGGCTTGCATGTTCTCCAAACTCAGCCGCTGCTTGAGCAGCAGAGGTAGCATCCTTAAATTTCATGTTCCAATACTGCATGCCAACAGAACAATTACCATTACCATCTCAAGGAAATGATTGCCCATGTTCCAACCTTTTATCCTTGAAACCTAAGTGGAATGAACTACCATCATCAACACAATATTGCCTTGAAAGTTCTCAAACAGCTCTGGCCGCTAGGCTTGCATGTTCTCCAAACTCATCCGCTGCTGTAGCAGCAGAGGTAGCATCCTTAAATTTCATGTTCTAATACTGCATGCCAATAGAACAATTACCATTACCATCTCCAGGAAATGCTTACCCATGTTCCAACCTTTCATCCTAGAAACCTAAGTGGCATGAACAACCATCATCAACACAATATTGCCTTGAAAGTTCTACAATAGCTCTGGCAGCTAGGCTTGCATGTTTTGCAAACTCAGTCGCTACTTGAGCAGCAGAGGTAGCATCCTTAAATTTCATGTTCCAATTCTGACTACCAATAGAAAAATTACGATTACCATCTCTAGGAAATGATTGCCCATGTTCCAACATTTCATCCTTTAAACCTAAGTGGCATGAACCACCATCATCAACACAAAATTGCCTTGAAAGTTCTCCAACGGCTCTGGCCGCTAGGCTTGCATGTTCTCCAAACTCAGCCGCTGCTTGAGCAGCAGAGGTAGCATCCTTAAATTTCATGTTCCAATACTGCATGCCAACAGAACAATTACCATTACCATCTCAAGGAAATGATTGCCTATGTTCCAACCTTTTATCCTTGAAACCTAAGTGGAATGAACTACCATCATCAACACAATATTGCCTTGAAAGTTCTCAAACAGCTCTGGCCGCTAGGCTTGCATGTTCTCAAAACTCATCCGCTGCTTGAGCAGCAGAGGTAGCATCCTTAAATTTCATGTTCTAATACTGCATGCCAATAGAACAATTACCATTACCATCTCAAGGAAATGATTGCCCATGTTCCAACCTTTCATCCTTGAAACCTAAGTGGCATGAACCACCATCATCAACACAAAATTGCCTTAAAAGTTCTCCAACAGCTCTGGCAGCTAGGGTTGCATGTTCTCCAAACTCAGCCGCTGCTTGAGCAGCAGAGGTAGCATCCTTAAATTTCATGTTCCAATACTGCATGCCAACAGAACAATTACCATTACCATCACAAGGAAATGATTGCCCATGTTCCAACCTTTCATCCTTGAAACCTAAGTGGCATGAACCACCATCATTAACACAATATTGCCTTGAAAGTTCTACAATAGCTCTGGCAGCTAGGCTTGCATGTTCTGCAAACTCAGTCGCTACTTGAGCAGCAGAGGTAGCATCCTTAAATTTCATGTTCCAATTCTGCCTAACAATAGAAAAATTACGATTACCATCTCCAGGAAATGATTGCCCATGTTCCAACCTTTCATCCTTTAAACCTAAGTGGCATGAACAACCATCATCAACACAAAATTGCCTTGAATGTTCTCAAACGGCTCTGGCCGCTAGGCTTGCATGTTCTCCAAACTCAGCCGCTGCTTGAGCAGCAGAGGTAGCATCCTTAAATTTCATGTTCCAATACTGTATGCCAACAGAACAATTACCATTACCATCTCAAGGAAATGATTGCCCATGTTCCAACCTTTTATCCTTGAAACCTAAGTGGAATGAACTACCATCATCAACACAATATTGCCTTGAAAGTTCTCAAACCGCTTTGGCCGCTAGGCTTGCATGTTCTCCAAACTCATCCGCTGCTTGAGCAGCAGAGGTAGCATCCTTAAATTTCATGTTCTAATACTGCATGCCAATAGAACAATTACCATTACCATCTCAAGGAAATGATTGCCCATGTTCCAACCTTTCATCCTTGAAACCTAAGTGGCATGAACCACCATCATCAACACAATATTGCCTTGAAAGTTCTACAATAGCTCTGGCAGCTAGGCTTGCATGTTCTGCAAACTCAGTCGCTACTTGAGCAGCAGAGGTAGCATCCTTAAATTTCATGTTCCAATTCTGCCTACCAATAGAAAAATTACCATTACCATCTCCAGGAAATGCTTACCCATGTTCCAACCTTTCATCCTAGAAACCTAAGTGGCATTAACCACCATCATCAACACAAAATTGCCTTGAAAGTTCTCGAACAGCTTTGGCAGCTAGGCTTGCATGTTCTCCAAACTCAGCCGCTGCTTGAGCAGCAGAGGTAGCATCCTTAAATTTCATGTTCCAATACTGCATGCCAACAGAACAATTACCATTACCATCTCAAGGAAATGATTGCCCATGTTCCAACCTTTCATCCTTGAAACCTAAGTGGTATGAACCACCATCATCAACACAATATTGCCTTGAAAGTTCTCCAACAGCTTTGGCAGCTAGGCTTGCATGTTCTCCAAACTCAGCCGCTGCTTGAGCAGCAGAGGTAGCATCCTTAAATTTCATGTTCCAATACTGCATGCCAACAGAACAATTACCATTACCATCTCAAGGAAATGATTGCCCATGTTCCAACCTTTCATCCTTGAAACCTAAGTGGTATGAACCACCATCATCAACACAATATTGCCTTGAAAGTTCTACAACATCTCTGGCAGCTAGGCTTGCATGTTCTGCCAACTCAGCCGCTGCTTGAGCAACAGAGATAGCATCCTTAAATTTCATGTTCCAATTCTGCCTTTCAATAGAAAAATTACCATTACCATCTCCAGGAAATGCTTACCCATGTTCCAACCTTTCATCCTAGAAACCTAAGTGGCATGAACCACCATCATCAACACAAAATTGCCTTGAAAGTTCTCCAACAGCTCTGGCAGCTAGGCTTGCATGTTCTCCAAACTCAGCCGCTGCTTGAGCAGCAGAGGTAGCATCCTTATATTTCATGTTCCAATACTGCATGCCAACAGAACAATTACCATTACCATCACAAGGAAATGATTGCCCATGTTCCAACCTTTCATCCTTGAAACCTAAGTGGTATGAACCACCATCATCAACACAATATTGCCTTTAAAGTTCTACAATATCTCTGGCAGCTAGGCTTGCATTTTCTGACAACTCAGCCGCTGCTTGAGCAACAGAGATAGCATCCTTAAATTTCATGTTCCAATTCTGCCTTCCTATAGAAAAATTACCATTACCTTATCCAGGAAATGCTTGCCCATGTTCCAACCTTTCATCCTTGAAACCTAAGTGGCATGAACAACCATCATCAACACAAAATTGCCTTGAAAGTTCTACAACAGCTCTAGCAGCTAGGCTTGCATGTTCTGTAAACTCAGTCGCTACTTGAGCAGTAGAGATAGCATCCTTAAATTTCATGTTCCAATTCTGCCTTTCAATAGAAAAATTACCATTACCATCTCCAGGAAATGCTTACCCATGTTCCAACCTTTCATCCTAGAAACCTAAGTGGCATGAACCACCATCATCAACACAAAATTGCCTTGAAAGTTCTCCAACAGCTCTGGCAGCTAGGCTTGCATGTTCTCCAAACTCAGCCGCTGCTTGAGCAGCAGAGGTAGCATCCTTAAATTTCATGTTCCAATACTGCATGCCAACAGAACAATTACCATTACCATCTCAAGGAAATGATTGCCCATGTTCCAACCTTTCATCCTTGAAACCTAAGTGGTATGAACCACCATCATCAACACAATATTGCCTTGAAAGTTCTACAACATCTCTGGCAGCTAGGCTTGCATGTTCCGCAAACTCTGCCGCTGCTTGAGCAACAGAGATAGCATCCTTAAATTTCATGTTCCAATTCTGCCTTCCTATAGAAAAATTACCATTACCATCTCCAGGAAATGCTTGCCCATGTTCCAACCTTTTATCCTTGAAACCTAAGTGGCATGAACCACAATCATCAACACAATATTGCCTTGAAAGTTCTACAACATCTCTGGCAGCTAGGCTTGCATTTTCTGCAAACTCAGCCGCTGCTTGAGCAACAGAGATAGCATCCTTAAATTTCATGTTCCAATTCTGCCTTCCTATAGAAAAATTACCATTACCATATCCAGGAAATGCTTGCCCATGTTCCAACCTTTCATCCTTGAAACCTAAGTGGCATGAACCACCATCATCAACACAAAATTGCCTTGAAAGTTCTACAACAGCTCTAGCAGCTAGGCTTGCATGTTCTGCAAACTCAGTCGCTACTTGAGCAGCAGAGATATCATCCTTAAATTTCATGTTCCAATTCTGCCTTTCAGTAGAAAAATTACCACTACCATCTCCAGGAAATGCTCACCCATGTTCCAACCTTTCATCCTAGAAACCTAAGTGGCATGAACCACCATCATCAATACAAAATTGCCTTGAAAGTTCTCCAACAGCTTTGGCAGCTAGGCTTGCATGTTCTCCAAACTCAGCCGCTGCTTGAGCAGCAGAGGTAGCATCCTTAAATTTCATGTTCCAATACTGCATGCCAACAGAACAATTACCATTACCATCTCAAGGAAATGATTGCCCATGTTCCAACCTTTCATCCTTGAAACCTAAGTGGTATGAACCACCATCATCAACACAATATTGCCTTGAAAGTTCTACAACATCTCTGGCAGCTAGGCTTGCATGTTCTGCAAACTCAGCCGCTGCTTGAGCAACAGAGATAGCATCCTTAAATTTCATGTTCCAATTCTGCCTTCCTATAGAAAAATTACCATTACCATCTCCAGGAAATGCTTGCCCATGTTCCAACCTTTCATCCTAGAAACCTAAGTGGCATGAACCACCATCATCAACACAAAATTGACTTGAAAGTTCTCCAACAGCTATGGCAGCTAGGCTTGCATGTTCTCCAAACTCAGCCGCTGCCTGAGCAGCAGAGGTTGCATCCTTATATTTCATGTTCCAATACTGCATGCCAACAGAACAATTACCATTACCATCTCAAGGAAATGATTGCCCATGTTCCAACCTTTCATCCTTGAAACCTAAGTGGTATGAACCACCATCATCAACACAATATTGCCTTGAAAGTTCTACAACATCACTGGCAGCTAGGCTTGCATGTTCTGCAAACTCAGCCGCTGCTTGAGCAACAGAGATAGCATCCTTAAATTTCATGTTCCAATTCTGCCTTCCTATAGAAAAATTACCATTACCATATCCAGGAAATGCTTGCCCATGTTCCAACCTTTCATCCTTGAAACCTAAGTGGCATGAACCACCATCATCAACACAAAATTGCCTTGAAAGTTCTACAACAGCTCTAGCAGCTAGGCTTGCATGTTCTGCAAACTCAGTCGCTACTTGAGCAGCAGAGATAGCATCCTTAAATTTCATGTTCCAATTCTGCCTTTCAATAGAAAAAATACCATTACCATCTCTAGGAAATGCTTACCCATGTTCCAACCTTTCATCCTAGAAACCTAAGTGGCATGAACCACCATCATCAACACAAAATTGCCTTGAAAGTTCTCCAACAGCTCTGGCAGCTAGGCTTGCATGTTCTCCAAACTCAGCCGCTGCTTGAGTTGCAGAGGTAGCATCCTTAAATTTCATGTTCCAATACTGCATGCCAACAGAACAATTACCATTACCATCTCAAGGAAATGATTGCCTATGTTCCAACCTTTCATCCTTGAAACCTAAGTGGTATGAACCACCATCATCAACACAATATTGCCTTGAAAGTTCTACAACATCTCTGGCAGCTAGGCTTGCATGTTTCGCAAACTCAGCCGCTGCTTGAGCAACAGAGATAGCATCCTTAAATTTCATGTTCCAATTCTGCCTTCCTATAGAAAAATTACCATTACCATCTCCAGGAAATGCTTGCCCATGTTCCAACCTTTCATCCTTGAAACCTAAGTGGCATGTACCACCATCATCAACACAAAATTGCCTTGAAAGTTCTCCAACAGCTCTGGCGGCTAGGCTTGCATGTTCTCCAAACTCAGCCGCTACTTGAGCAGCAGAGGTAGCATCCTTAAATTTCATGTTCCAATACTGCATGCCAACAGAACAATTACCATTACCATCCCAAGGAAATGATTGCCCATGTTCCAACTTTTCATCCTTGAAACCTAAGTGGCATGAACCACCATCATCAACACAATATTACCTTCAAAGTTCTACAACAGCTCTGGCAGCTAGGCTTGCATGTTCTGCAAACTCAGCCGCTGCTTGAGCAACAGAGATAGCATCCTTAAATTTCATGTTCCAATTCTGCCTTCCTATTGAAAAATTACCATTACCATCTCTAGGAAATGCTTACCCATATTCCAACCTTTAATCCTTGAAACCTAAGTGGCATGAACCTCCATCATCAACACAAAATTGCCTTGAAAGTTCTCCAACAGCTCTGGCCACTAGGATTGCATGTTCTCCAAACTCAGCCGCTGCTTGAGCAGCAGAGGTAGCATCCTTAAATTTCATGTTCCAATACTGCATGCTAACAGAACAATTACCATTACCTTCTCAAGGAAATGATTGCCCATGTTCCAACCTTTTATCGTTGAAACCAAAGTGGCATGAACCACCATCATCAACACAATATTGCCTTGAAAGCTCTACAACAGCTCTGGCAGCTAGGCTTGCATGTTCTGCAAACTCAGCCGCTGCTTGAGCAGCAGAGATAGCATCCTTAAATTTCATGTTCCAATTCTGCCTTTCAATAGAAAAATTACCATTACCATCTCCAGGAAATGCTTACCCATGTTCCAACCTTTCATCCTAGAAACCTAAGTGGCATGATCCACCATCATCAACACAAAATTGCCTTGAAAGTTCTCCAACAGCTCTGGCAGCTAGGCTTGCATGTTCTCCAAACTCAGCCGTTGCTTGAGCAGCAGAGGTAGCATCCTTAAATTTCATGTTCCAATACTGCATGCCAACAGAACAATTACCATTACCATCTCAAGGAAATGATTGCCCATGTTCCAACCTTTCATCCTTGAAACCTAAGTGGTATGAACCACCATCATCAACACAATATTGCCTTGAAAGTTCTACAACATCTCTGGCAGCTAGGCTTGCATGTTCCGCAAACTCTGCCGCTGCTTGAGCAACAGAGATAGCATCCTTAAATTTCATGTTCCAATTCTGCCTTCCTATAGAAAAATTTCCATTACCATCTCCAGGAAATGCTTGCCCATGTTCCAACCTTTTATCCTTGAAACCTAAGTGGCATGAACCACCATCATCAACACAATATTGCCTTGAAAGTTCTACAACATATCTGGCAGCTAGGCTTGCATTTTCTGCAAACTCCGCCGCTGCTTGAGCAACAGAGATAGCATCCTTAAATTTCATGTTCCAATTCTGCCTTCCTATAGAAAAATTACCATTACCATATCCAGGAAATGCTTGCCCATGTTCCAACCTTTAATCCTTGAAACCTAAGTGGCATAAACCACCATCATCAACACAAAATTGCCTTGAAAGTTCTACAACAGCTCTAGCAGCTAGGCTTGCATGTTCTGTAAACTCAGTCGCTACTTGAGCAGCAGAGATAGCATCCTTAAATTTCATGTTCCAATTCTGACTTTCAGTAGAAATATTACCACCACCATCTCCAGGAAATGCTTACCCATGTTCCAACCTTTCATCCTAGAAACCTAAGTGGCATGAACCACCATCATCAACACAAAATTGCCTTGAAAGTTCTCCAACAGCTTTGGCAGCTAGGCTTGCATATTCTCCAAACTCAGCCGCTGCTTGAGCAGCAGAGGTAGCATCCTTAAATTTCATGTTCCAATACTGCATGCCAACAGAACAATTACCATTACCATCTCAAGGAAATGATTTCCCATGTTCCAACCTTTCATCCTTGAAACCTAAGTGGTATGAACCACCATCATCAACACAATATTGCCTTGAAAGTTCTACAACATCTCTGGCAGCTAGGCTTGCATGTTCTGCAAACTCAGCCGCTGCTTGAGCAACAGAGATAGCATCCTTAAATTTCATGTTCCAATTCTGCCTTCCTATAGAAAAATTACCATTACCATCTCCAGGAAATGCTTTCCCATGTTCCAGCCTTTCATCCTAGAAACCTAAGTGGCACGAACCACCATCATCAACACAAAATTGACTTGAAAGTTCTCCAACAGCTCTGGCAGCTAGGCTTGCATGTTCTCCAAACTCAGCCGCTGCCTGAGCAGCAGAGGTAGCATCCTTATATTTCATGTTCCAATACTGCATGCCAACAGAACAATTACCATTACCATCTCAAGGAAATGATTGCCCATGTTCCAACCTTTCATCCTTGAAACCTAAGTGGTATGAACCACCATCATCAACACAATATTGCCTTGAAAGTTCTACAACATCTCTGGCAGCTAGGCTTGCATGTTCTGCAAACTCAGCCGCTGCTTGAGCAACAAAGATAGCATCCTTAAATTTCATGTTCCAATTCTGCCTTCCTATAGAAAAATTACCATTACCATATCCAGGAAATGCTTGCCCATGTTCCAACCTTTCATCCTTGAAACCTAAGTGGCATGAACCACCATTATCAACACAAAATTGCCTTGAAAGTTCTACAACAGCTCTAGCAGCTAGGCTTGCATGTTCTGCAAACTCAGTCGCTACTTGAGCAGCAGAGATAGCATCCTTAAATTTCATGTTCCAATTCTGCCTTTCAATAGAAAAATTACCATTACCATCTCCAGGAAATGCTTACCCATGTTCCAACCTTTCATCCTAGAAACCTAAGTGGCATGAACCACCATCATCAACACAAAATTGCCTTGAAAGTTCTCCAACAGCTCTGGCAGCTAGGCTTGCATGTTCTCCAAACTCAGCCGCTGCTTGAGCAGCAGAGGTAGCATCCTTAAATTTCATGTTCCAATACTACATGCCAATAGAACAATTACCATTTCCATCTCAAGGAAATGATTGCCCATGTTCCAACCTTTCATCATTGAAACCTAAGTGGTATGAACCACCATCATCAACACAATATTGCCTTGAAAGTTCTACAACATCTCTGGCAGCTAGGCTTGCATGTTTCGCAAACTCAGCCGCTGCTTGAGCAACAGAGATAGCATCCTTAAATTTCATGTTCCAATTCTGCCTTCCTATAGAAAAATTACCATTACCATCTCCAGGAAATGCTTGCCCATGTTCCAACCTTTCATCCTTGAAACCTAAGTGGCATGTACCACCATCATCAACACAAAATTGCCTTGAAAGTTCTCCAACAGCTCTGGCGGCTAGGCTTGCATGTTCTCCAAACTCAGCCGCTACTTGAGCAGCAGAGGTAGCATCCTTAAATTTCATGTTCCAATACTGCATGCCAACAGAACAATTACCATTACCATCCCAAGGAAATGATTGCCCATGTTCCAACTTTTCATCCTTGAAACCTAAGTGGCATGAACCACCATCATCAACACAATATTACCTTCAAAGTTCTACAACAGCTCTGGCAGCTAGGCTTGCATGTTCTGCAAACTCAGCCGCTGCTTGAGCAACAGAGATAGCATCCTTAAATTTCATGTTCCAATTCTGCCTTCCTATTGAAAAATTACCATTACCATCTCTAGGAAATGCTTACCCATATTCCAACCTTTAATCCTTGAAACCTAAGTGGCATGAACCTCCATCATCAACACAAAATTGCCTTGAAAGTTCTCCAACAGCTCTGGCCACTAGGATTGCATGTTCTCCAAACTCAGCCGCTGCTTGAGCAGCAGAGGTAGCATCCTTAAATTTCATGTTCCAATACTGCATGCTAACAGAACAATTACCATAACCATCTCAAGGAAATGATTGCCCATGTTCCAACCTTTTATCGTTGAAACCAAAGTGGCATGAACCACCATCATCAACACAATATTGCCTTGAAAGCTCTACAACAGCTCTGGCAGCTAGGCTTGCATGTTCTGCAAACTCAGCCGCTGCTTGAGCAGCAGAGATAGCATCCTTAAATTTCATGTTCCAATTCTGCCATTCAATAGAAAAATTACCATTACCATCTCCAGGAAATGCTTACCCATGTTCCAACCTTTCATCCTAGAAACCTAAGTGGCATGAACCACCATCATCAACACAAAATTGCCTTGAAAGTTCTCCAACAGCTCTGGCAGCTAGGCTTGCATGTTCTCCAAACTCAGCCGCTGCTTGAGCAGCAGAGGTAGCATCCTTAAATTTCATGTTCCAATACTGCATGCCAATAGAACAATTACCATTACCATCTCAAGGAAATGATTGCCCATGTTCCAACCTTTCATACTTGAAACCTAAGTGGTATGAACCACCATCATCAACACAATATTGCCTTGAAAGTTCTACAACATCTCTGGCAGCTAGGCTTGCATGTTCCGCAAACTCTGCCGCTGCTTGAGCAACAGAGATAGCATCCTTAAATTTCATGTTCCAATTCTGCCTTCCTATAGAAAAATTACCATTACAATCTCCAGGAAATGCTTGCCCATGTTCCAACCTTTTATCCTTGAAACATAAGTGGCATGAACCACCATCATCAACACAATATTGCCTTGAAAGTTCTACAACTTCTCTGGCAGCTAGGCTTGCATTTTCTTCAAACTCAGCCGCTGCTTGAGCAACAGAGATAGCATCCTTAAATTTCATGTTCCAATTCTGCCTTCCTATAGAAAAATTACCATTACCATATCCAGGAAATGCTTGCCCATGTTCCAACCTTTCATCCTTGAAACCTAAGTGGCATGAACCACCATCATCAACACAAAATTGCCTTGAAAGTTCTACAACAGCTCTAGCAGCTAGGCTTGCATGTTCTGCAAACTCAGTCGCTACTTGAGCAGCAGAGATAGCATCCTTAAATTTCATGTTCCAATTCTGCCTTTCAGTAGAAATATTACCACTACCATCTCCAGGAAATGCTTACCCATGTTCTAACCTTTCATCCTAGAAACCTAAGTGGCATGAACCACCATCATCAACACAAAATTGCCTTGAAAGTTCTCCAACAGCTTTGGCAGCTAGGCTTGCATATTCTCCAAACTCAGCCGCTGCTTGAGCAGCAGAGGTAGCATCCTTAAATTTCATGTTCCAATACTGCATGCCAACAGAACAATTACCATTACCATCTCAAGGAAATGATTGCCCATGTTCCAACCTTTCATCCTTGAAACCTAAGTGGTATGAACCACCATCATCAACACAATATTGCCTTGAAAGTTCTACAACATCTCTGGCAGCTAGGCTTGCATGTTCTACAAACTCAGCCGCTGCTTGAGCAACAGAGATAGCATCCTTAAATTTCATGTTCCAATTCTGCCTTCCTATAGAAAAATTACCATTACCATCTCCAGGAAATGCTTTCCCATGTTCCAACCTTTCATCCTAGAAACCTAAGTGGCATGAACCACCATCATCAACACAAAATTGACTTGAAAGTTCTCCAACAGCTCTGGCAGCTAGGCTTACATGTTCTCCAAACTCAGCCGCTGCCTGAGCAGCAGAGGTAGCATCCTTATATTTCATGTTCCAATACTGCATGCCAACAGAACAATTACCATTACCATCTCAAGGAAATGATTGCCCATGTTCCAAACTTTCATCCTTGAAACCTAAGTGGTATGAACCACCATCATCAACACAATATTGCCTTGAAAGTTCTACAACATCTCTGGCAGCTAGGCTTGCATGTTCCGCAAACTCTGCCGCTGCTTGAGCAACAGAGATAGCATCCTTAAATTTCATGTTCCAATTCTGCCTTCCTATAGAAAAATTACCATTACAATCTCCAGGAAATGCTTGCCCATGTTCCAACCTTTTATCCTTGAAACATAAGTGGCATGAACCACCATCATCAACACAATATTGCCTTGAAAGTTCTACAACATCTCTGGCAGCTAGGCTTGCATTTTCTTCAAACTCAGCCGCTGCTTGAGCAACAGAGATAGCATCCTTAAATTTCATGTTCCAATTCTGCCTTCCTATAGAAAAATTACCATTACCATATCCAGGAAATGCTTGCCCATGTTCCAACCTTTCATCCTTGAAACCTAAGTGGCATGAACCACCATCATCAACACAAAATTGCCTTGAAAGTTCTACAACAGCTCTAGCAGCTAGGCTTGCATGTTCTGCAAACTCAGTCGCTACTTGAGCAGCAGAGATAGCATCCTTAAATTTCATGTTCCAATTCTGCCTTTCAGTAGAAATATTACCACTACCATCTCCAGGAAATGCTTACCCATGTTCCAACCTTTCATCCTAGAAACCTAAGTGGCATGAACCACCATCATCAACACAAAATTGCCTTGAAAGTTCTCCAACAGCTTTGGCAGCTAGGCTTGCATATTCTCCAAACTCAGCCGCTGCTTGAGCAGCAGAGGTAGCATCCTTAAATTTCATGTTCCAATACTGCATGCCAACAGAACAATTACCATTACCATCTCAAGGAAATGATTGCCCATGTTCCAACCTTTCATCCTTGAAACCTAAGTGGTATGAACCACCATCATCAACACAATATTGCCTTGAAAGTTCTACAACATCTCTGGCAGCTAGGCTTGCATGTTCTACAACTCAGCCGCTGCTTGAGCAACAGAGATAGCATCCTTAAATTTCATGTTCCAATTCTGCCTTCCTATAGAAAAATTACCATTACCATCTCCAGGAAATGCTTTCCCATGTTCCAACCTTTCATCCTAGAAACCTAAGTGGCATGAACCACCATCATCAACACAAAATTGACTTGAAAGTTCTCCAACAGCTCTGGCAGCTAGGCTTACATGTTCTCCAAACTCAGCCACTGCCTGAGCAGCAGAGGTAGCATCCTTATATTTCATGTTCCAATACTGCATGCCAACAGAACAATTACCATTACCATCTCAAGGAAATGATTGCCCATGTTCCAACCTTTCATCCTTGAAACCTAAGTGGTATGAACCACCACCATCAACACAATATTGCCTTGAAAGTTCTACAACATCTCTGCCAGCTAGGCTTGCATGTTCTGCAAACTCAGCCGCCGCTTGAGCAACAAAGATAGCATCCTTAAATTTCATGTTCCAATTCTGCCTTCCTATAGAAAAATTACCATTACAATATCCAGGAAATGTATGCCCATGTTCCAACCTTTCATCCTTGAAACCTAAGTGGCATGAACCACCATCATCAACACAAAATTGCCTTGAAAGTTCTACAACAGCTCTAGCAGCTAGGCTTGCATGTTCTGCAAACTCAGTCGCTACTTGAGCAGCAGAGATAGCATCATTAAATTTCATGTTCCAATTCTGCCTTTCAATAGAAAAATTACCATTACCATCTCCAGGAAATGCTTACCCATGTTCCAACCTTTCATCCTAGAAACCTAAGTGGCATGAACCACCATCATCAACACAAAATTGCCTTGAAAGTTCTCCAACAGCTCTGGCAGCTAGGCTTGCATGTTCTCCAAACTCAGCCGCTGCTTGAGCAGCAGAGGTAGCATCCTTAAATTTCATGTTCCAATACTACATGCCAATAGAACAATTACCATTACCATCTCAAGGAAATGATTGCCCATGTTCCAACCTTTCATCCTTGAAACCTAAGTGGTATGAACCACCATCATCAACACAATATTGCCTTGAAAGTTCTACAACATCTCTGGCAGCTAGGCTTGCATGTTTCGCAAACTCAGCCGCTGCTTGAGCAACAGAGATAGCATCCTTAAATTTCATGTTCCAATTCTGCCTTCCTATAGAAAAATTACCATTACCATCTCCAGGAAATGCTTGCCCATGTTCCAACCTTTCATCCTTGAAACCTAAGTGGCATGTACCACCATCATCAACACAAAATTGCCTTGAAAGTTCTCCAACAGCTCTGGCGGCTAGGCTTGCATGTTCTCCAAACTCAGCCGGTGCTTGAGCAGCAGAGGTAGCATTCTTAAATTTCATGTTCCAATACTGCATGCCAACAGAACAATTACCATTACCATCGCAAGGAAATGATTGCCCATGTTCCAACCTTTCATCCTTGAAACCTAAGTGGCATGAACCACCATCATCAACATAATATTACCTTCAAAGTTCTACAACAGCTCTGGCAGCTAGGCTTGCATGTTCTGCAAACTCAGCCGCTGCTTGAGCAGCAGAGGTAGCATCCTTAAATTTCATGTTCCAATTCTGCTTGCCAAAAGAAAAATTACCACTACTATCTCCAGGAAATGCTTGCCCATGTTCCAACCTTTCATCCTTGAAACCTAAGTGGCATGAACCACCATCATCAACACAAAATTGCCTTGAAAGTTCTCCAACAGCTCTGGCCGCTAGGATTGCATGTTCTCCAAACTCAGCCGCTGCTTGAGCAGCAGAGGTAGCATCCTTAAATTTCATGTTCCAATACTGCATGCTAACAGAACAATTACCATTACCATCTCAAGGAAATGATTGCCCATGTTCCAACCTTTTATCGTTGAAACCAAAGTGGCATGAACCACCATCATCAACATAATATTGCCTTGAAAGTTCTCCAACAGCTCTGGCAGCTAGGCTTGCATGTTCTGCAAACTCAGCCGCTGCTTGAGCAGCAGAGGTAGCATCCATAAATTTCATGTTCCAATTCTGCCTGCCAATAGAAAAATTACCATTACCATCTCCAGGAAATGCTTGCCCATGTTCCAACCTTTCATCCTTGAAACCTAAGTGGCATGAACCACCATCATCAACACAAAATTGCCTTGAAAGTTCTCCAACAGCTCTGGCCGCTAGGATTGCATGTTCTCCAAACTCAGCCGCTGCTTGAGCAGCAGAGGTAGCATCCTTAAATTTCATGTTCCAATACTGCATGCTAACAGAACAATTACCATTACCATCTCAAGGAAATGATTGCCCATTTTCCAACTTTTCATCCTTGAAACCTATATGGCATGAACCACCATCATCAAAACAATATTGCCTTCAAATTTCTACAACAGCTCTGGCAGCTAGGCTTGCATGTTCTGCAAACTCAGCCGCTGCTTGAGCAACAGAGATAGCATCCTTAAATTTCATGTTCCAATTCTGCCTTCCTATAGAAAAATTACCATTACCATCTCCAGGAAATGCTTACCCATATTCCAACCTTTCATCCTTGAAACCTAAGTGGCACGAACCACCATCATCAACACAAAATTGCCTTGAAAGTTCTCCAACAGCTCTGAACGCTAGGATTGCATGTTCTCCAAACTCAGCCGCTGCTTGAGTAGCAGAGGTAGCATCCTTAAATTTCATGTTCTAATACTGCATGCCAACAGAACAATTACCATTACCATCTCAAGGAAATGATTGCCCATGTTCCAACCTTTCATCCTTGAAACCTAAGTGGCATGAACCACCATCATCAACACAATATTGCCTTGAAAGTTCTACAACATCTCTGGCAGCTAGGCTTGCATGTTGTGCAAACTCAGCCGCTGCTTGAGCAGCAGAGATCGGATCATTAAATTTCATGTTCCAATTTTGCCTTCCTATAGAAAAGTTACCATTACCATCTCTAGGAAATGCTTAGCCATATTCCAACCTTTCATCCTTGAAACCTAAGTGGCATGAACCACCATCATCAACACAAAATTGCCTTGAAAGTTCTCCAACAGCTCTGGCCGCTAGGATTGCATGTTCTCCAAACTCAGCCGCTGCTTGAGCAGCAGAGGTAGCATCCTTAAATTTCATGTTCCAATACTGCATGCCAGCAGAACAATTACCATTACCATCTCAAGGAAATGATTGCCCATGTTCCAACCTTTCATCCTTGAAACCTAAGTGGCATGAACCACCATCATCAACACAATATTGCCTTGAAAGTTCTACAACATCTCTGGCAGCTAGGCTTGCATGTTCTGCAAACTCAGCCGCTGCTTGAGCAGCAGAGATCGGATCATTAAATTTCATGTTCCAATTTTGCCTTCCTATAGAAAAGTTACCATTACCATCTCTAGGAAATGCTTAGCCATATTCCAACCTTTCATCCTTGAAACCTATGTGGCATGAACCACCATCATCAACACAAAATTGCCTTGAAAGTTCTCCAACAGCTCTGGCCGCTAGGCTTGCATGTTCTCCAAACTCAGCCGCTGCTTGAGCAGCAGAGGTAGCATCCTTAAATTTCATGTTCCAATACTGCATGCCAACAGAACAATTACCATTACCATCTCAAGGAAATGATTGCCCATGTTCCAACTTTTCATCCTTGAAACCTAAGTGGCATGAACCACCATCATCAACACAATATTGCCTTCAAAGTTCTACAACAGCTCTGGCATCTAGGCTTGCATGTTCTGCAAACACATCCGTTGCTTGAGCAACATAGATATCATCCTTAAATTTCATGTTCCAATTCTGCCTTCCTATAGAAAAATTACCATTACCATCTCCAGGAAATGCTTACCCATATTCCAACCTTTCATCCTTGAAACCTATGTGGCATGAACCACCATCATCAACACAAAATTGCCTTGAAAGTTCTCCAACAGCTCTGGTCGCTAGGCTTGCATGTTCTCCAAACTCAGCCGCTGCTTGAGCAGCAGAGGTAGCATCCTTAAATTTCATGTTCCAATACTGCATGCCAACAGAACAATTACCATTACCATCTCAAGGAAATGATTGCCCATGTTCCAACTTTTCATCCTTGAAACCTATGTGGCATGAACCACCATCATCAAAACAATATTGCCTTCAAATTTCTACAACAGCTCTGGCAGCTAGGCTTGCATGTTCTGCAAACTCACCGCTGCTTGAGCAACAGAGATCGGATCCTTAAATTTCATGTTCCAATTCTTCCTTCCTATAGAAAAATTACCATTGCCATCTCCAGGAAATGCTTACCCATATTCCAACCTTTCATCATTGAAACCTAAGTGGCATGAACCACCATCATCAACACAAAATTGCCTTGAATGTTCTCCAACAGCTCTGGCCGCTAGGATTGCATGTTCTCCAAACTCAGCCGCTGCTTGAGTAGCAGAGGTAGCATCCTTAAATTTCATGTTCTAATACTGCATGCCAACAGAACAATTACCATTACCATCTCAAGGAAATGATTGCCCATGTTCCAACCTTTCATCCTTGAAACCTAAGTGGCATGAACCAACATCATCAACACAATATTGCCTTGAAAGTTCTACAACAGCTCTGGCAGCTAGGCTTGCATGTTCTGCAAACTCAGCCGCTGCTTGAGCAACAGAGATAGCATCCTTAAATTTCATGTTCCAATTCTTCCTGCCAATAGAAAAATTACCATTACCATCTCCAGGAAATGCTTACCCATGTTCCAACCTTTCATCCTTGAAACCTAAGTGGCATGAACCACCATCATCAACACAAAATTGCCTTGAAAGTTCTCCAACAGCTCTGGCCGCTAGGCTTGCATGTTCTCCAAACTCAGCCGCTGCTTGAGCAGCAGAGGTAGCATCCTTAAATTTCATGTTCCAATACTGCATGCCAACAGAACAATTACCATTACCATCTCAAGGAAATGATTGCCCATGTTCCAACCTTTCATCCTTGAAACCTAAGTGGCATGAACCACCATCATCAACACAATATTGCCTTGAAAGTTCTACAACAGCTCTGGCATCTAGGCTTGCATGTTCTGCAAACACATCCGTTGCTTGAGCAACATAGATATCATCCTTAAATTTCATGTTCCAATTCTGCCTTCCTATAGAAAAATTACCATTACCATCTCCAGGAAATGCTTACCCATATTCCAACCTTTCATCCTTGAAACCTATGTGGCATGAACCACCATCATCAACACAAAATTGCCTTGAAAGTTCTCCAACAGCTCTGGTCGCTAGGCTTGCATGTTCTCCAAACTCAGCCGCTGCTTGAGCAGCAGAGGTAGCATCCTTAAATTTCATGTTCCAATACTGCATGCCAACAGAACAATTACCATTACCATCTCAAGGAAATGATTGCCCATGTTCCAACTTTTCATCCTTGAAACCTATGTGGCATGAACCACCATCATCAAAACAATATTGCCTTCAAATTTCTACAACAGCTCTGGCATCTAGGCTTGCATGTTCTGCAAACACATCCGTTGCTTGAGCAACATAGATATCATCCTTAAATTTCATGTTCCAATTCTGCCTTCCTATAGAAAAATTACCATTACCATCTCCAGGAAATGCTTACCCATATTCCAACCTTTCATCCTTGAAACCTATGTGGCATGAACCACCATCATCAACACAAAATTGCCTTGAAAGTTCTCCAACAGCTCTGGTCGCTAGGCTTGCATGTTCTCCAAACTCAGCCGCTGCTTGAGCAGCAGAGGTAGCATCCTTAAATTTCATGTTCCAATACTGCATGCCAACAGAACAATTACCATTACCATCTCAAGGAAATGATTGCCCATGTTCCAACCTTTCATCCTTGAAACCTAAGTGGCATGAACCACCATCATCAACACAATATTGCCTTGAAAGTTCTACAACAGCTCTGGCATCTAGGCTTGCATGTTCTGCAAACACATCCGTTGCTTGAGCAACATAGATATCATCCTTAAATTTCATGTTCCAATTCTGCCTTCCTATAGAAAAATTACCATTACCATCTCCAGGAAATGCTTACCCATATTCCAACCTTTCATCCTTGAAACCTATGTGGCATGAACCACCATCATCAACACAAAATTGACTTGAAAGTTCTCAAACAGCTCTGGCCGCTAGGCTTGCATGTTCTCCAAACTCAGCCGCTGCTTGAGCAGCAGAGGTAGCATCCTTAAATTTCATGTTCCAATACTGCATGCCAATAGAACAATTACCATTACCATCTCAAGGAAATGATTGCCCATGTTCCAACCTTTCATCCTTGAAACCTAAGTGGCATGAACCACCATCATCAACACAATATTGCCTTGAAAGTTCTACAACAGCTCTGGCAGCTAGGCTTGCATGTTCTGCAAACTCAGCCACTGCTTGAGCAACATAGATAGCATCCTTAAATTTCATGTTCCAATTCTGCCTGCCAATAGAAAATTTACCATTACCATCTCCAGGAAATGCTTACCCATTTTCCAACCTTTCATCCTAGAAACCTAAGTTGCATGAACCACCATCATCAATAAAATATTGCCTTGAAAGTTCTCCAACAGCTCTGGCAGCTAGGCTTGCATGTTCTCCAAACTCAGCCGCTGCTTGAGCAGCAGAGGTAGCATCCTTAAATTTCATGTTCCAATACTGCATGCCAACAGAACAATTACCATTACCATCTCAAGAAAATGATTGCCCATGTTCCAACCTTTCATCCTTGAAACCTAAGTGGCATGAACCACCATCATCAACACAATATTGCCTTGAAAGTTCTACAACAGCTCTGGCCGCTAGGCTTGCATGTTCTCCTAACTCAGCCGCTGCTTGAGCAACAGAGGTAGCATCCTTAAATTTCATGTTCCAATACTGCATGCCAATAGAACAATTACCATTACCATCTCAAGGAAATTATTGCCCATGTTCCAACCTTTCATCCTTGAAACCTAAGTGGTATGAACCACCATCATCAACACAATATTGCCTTGAAAGTTCTACAACAGCTCTGGCAGCTAGGCTTGCATGTTCTGCAAACTCAGCCACTGCTTGAGCAACATAGATAGCATCCTTAAATTTCATGTTCCAATTCTGCCTGCCAATAGAAAATTTACCATTACCATCTCCAGGAAATGCTTACCCATTTTCCAACCTTTCATCCTAGAAACCTAAGTTGCATGAACCATCATCATCAATAAAATATTGCCTTGAAAGTTCTCCAACAGCTCTGGCAGCTAGGCTTGCATGTTCTCCAAACTCAGCCGCTGCTTGAGCAGCAGAGGTAGCATCCTTAAATTTCATGTTCCAATACTGCATGCCAACAGAACAATTACCATTACCATCGCAAGGAAATGATTGCCCATGTTCCAACCTTTCATCCTTGAAACCTAAGTGGCATGAACCACCATCATCAACACAATATTGCCTTGAAAGTTCTATAACAGATCTGGCAGCTAGGCCTATATGTTCTGCAAACTCAGTCGCCACTTGAGCAGCAGAGGTAGCATCCTTAAATATCATATTCTAATTCTGCCTACCAATAGAAAATTTACGATTACCATCTCCAAGAAATGATTGCCCATGTTCCAACCTTTCATCCTTGAAACCAAAGTGGCATGAACCACCATCATCAACACAAAATTGCCTTGAAAGTTCTCCAACTGCTCCGGCCGCTAGGCTTGCATGTTCTCCAAACTAAGCCGCTGCTTGAGCAGCAGAGGTAGACCCCTTAAATTTCATGTTCCAATACTGCATGCCAACAGAACAATTACCATTACCATATCAAGGAAATGATTGCCCATGTTCCAACCTTTCATCCTTGAAACCTAAGTGGCATGAACCACCATCATCAACACAATATTGCCTTGAAAGTTCTACAACATCTCTGGCAGCTAGGCTTGCATGTTGTGCAAACTCAGCCGCTGCTTGAGCAGCAGAGATCGGATCCTTAAATTTCATGTTCCAATTCTGCCTTCCTATAGAGAAATTACCATTACCATCTCCAGGAAAAGCTTAGCCATATTCTAACCTTTCATCCTTGAAACCTAAGTGGCATGAACCACCATCATCAACACAAAATTGCCTTGAAAGTTCTCCAACAGCTCTGGCCGCTAGGATTGCATGTTCTGCAAACTCAGCCGCTGGTTGAGCAGCAGAGGTAGCATCCTTAAATTTCATGTTCCAATACTGCATGCCAACAGAACAATTACCATTACCATCTCAAGGAAATGATTGCCCATGTTCCAACCTTTCATCCTTGAAACCTAAGTGGCATGAACCACCATCATCAACACAATATTGCCTTGAAAGTTCTACAACAGCTCTGGCATCTAGGCTTGCATGTTCTGCAAACTCATCCGTTGCTTGAGCAACAGAGATAGCATCCTTAAATTTCATGTTCCAATTCTTCCTGCCAATAGAAAAATTACCATTACCATCTCCAGGAAATGCTTACCCATGTTCCAACCTTTCATCCTTGAAACCAAAGTGGAATGAACTACCATCATCAACACAATATTGCCTTGAAAGTTCTCAAACAGCTCTGGCCACTAGGCTTGCATGTTCTCCAAACTCAGCCGCTGCTTGAGCAGCAGAGGTCGCATCCTTAAATTTCATGTTCCATTACTGCATGCCAATAGAACAATTACCATTACCATCTTAAGGAAATTATTGCCCATGTTCCAACCTTTCATCCTTGAAACCTAAGTGGTATGAACCACCATCATCAACACAATATTGCCTTGAAAGTTCTACAACAGCTCTGGCAGCAAGGCTTGCATGTACTGCAAACTCAGCCACTGCTTGAGCAACAGAGATAGCATCCTTAAATTTCATGTTCAAATTCTGCCTGCCAATAGAAAATTTACCATTACCATCTCCAGGAAATGCTTACCCATGTTCCAACCTTTCATCCTAGAAACCTAAGTTGCATGAACCACCATCATCAATAAAATATTGCCTTGAAAGTTCTCCAACAGCTCTGGCAGCTAGGCTTGCATGTTCTCCAAACTCAGCCGCTGCTTGAGCAGCAGAGGTAGCATCCTTAAATTTCATGTTCCAATACTGCATGCCAACAGAACAATTACCATTACCATCGCAAGGAAATGATTGCCCATGTTCCAACCTTTCATCCTTGAAACCTAAGTGGCATGAACCACCATCATCAACACAATATTGCCTTGAAAGTTCTATAACAGCTCTGGCAGCTAGGCCTGCATGTTCTGCAAACTCAGTCGCCACTTGAGCAGCAGAGGTAGCATCCTTAAATTTCATGTTCCAATTCTGCCTACCAATAGAAAAATTACGATTACCATCTCCAAGAAATGATTGCCCATGTTCCAACCTTTCATCCTTGAAACCAAAGTGGCATGAACCACCATCATCAACACAAAATTGCCTTGAAAGTTC
Organism: Nicotiana tomentosiformis; assembly: GCF_000390325.3. Lineage (NCBI taxonomy): Eukaryota > Viridiplantae > Streptophyta > Magnoliopsida > Solanales > Solanaceae > Nicotiana > Nicotiana tomentosiformis. The sequence continues at coordinate 56,674 of NW_027174648.1, forward strand.
TCCAACAGCTCTGGCCATTAGGCTTGCATGTTCTCCAAACTCAGCCGCTGCTTGAGCAGCAGAGGTAGACCCCTTAAATTTCATGTTCCAATACTGCATGCCAACAGAACAATTACCATTACCATATCAAGGAAATGATTGCCCATGTTCCAACCTTTCATCCTTGAAACCTAAGTGGCATGAACCACCATCATCAACACAATATTGCCTTGAAAGTTCTACAACATCTCTGGCAGCTAGGCTTGCATGTTGTGCAAACTCAGCCGCTGCTTGAGCAGCAGAGATCGGATCCTTAAATTTCATGTTCCAATTCTGCCTTCCTATAGAGAAATTACCATTACCATCTCCAGGAAATGCTTAGCCATATTCCAAACTTTCATCCTTGAAACCTAAGTGGCATGAACCACCATCATCAACACAAAATTGCCTTGAAAGTTCTCCAACAGCTCTAGCCGCTAGGATTGCATATTCTGCAAACTCAGCCACTGGTTGAGCAGCAGAGGTAGCATCCTTAAATTTCATGTTCCAATACTGCATGCCAACAGAACAATTACCATTACCATCTCAAGGAAATGATTGCCCATGTTCCAACCTTTCATCCTTGAAACCTAAGTGGCATGAACCACCATCATCAACACAATATTGCCTTGAAAGTTCTACAACAGCTCTGGCATCTAGGCTTGCATGTTCTGCAAACGCATCCGTTGCTTGAGCAACAGAGATAGCATCCTTAAATTTCATGTTCCAATTCTACATGCCAATAGAAAAATTACCATTACCATCTCCAGGAAATGATTACCCATGTTCCAACCTTTCATCCTTGAAACCAAAGTGGAATGAACTACCATCATCAACACAATATTGCCTTGAAAGTTCTCAAACAGCTCTGGCCGCTAGGCTTGCATGTTCTCCAAACTCAGCCGCTGCTTGAGCAGCAGAGGTAGCATCCTTAAATTTCATGTTCCAATACTGCATGCCAATAGAACAATTACCATTACCATCTCAAGGAAATGATTGACCATGTTCCAACCTTTCATCCTTGAAACCTAAGTGGTATAAACCACCACCATCAACACAATATTGCCTTGAAAGTTCTACAACAGCTCTGGCAGCTAGGCTTGCATGTTCTGCAAACTCAGCCACTGCTTGAGCAACAGAGATAGCATCCTTAAATTTCATGTTCCAATTCTGCCTGCAAATATAAAAATTACCATTACCATCTCCAGGAAATGCTTACCCATGTTCCAACCTTTCATCCTAGAAACCTAAGTGGCATGAACCACCATCATCAATAAAATATTGCCTTGAAAGTTCTCCAACAGCTCATGTAGCTAGGCTTGCATGTTCTCCATACTCAGCCGCTGCTTGAGCAGCAGAGGTAGCATCCTTAAATTTCATGTTTCAATACTGCATGCCAACAGAACAATTACCATTACCATCGCAAGGAAATGATTGCCCATGTTCCAACCTTTCATCCTTGAAACCTAAGTGGCATGAACCACCATCATCAACACAATATTGCCTTGAAAGTTCTACAACAGCTCTAGCAGCTAGGCTTGCATGTTCTGCAAACTCAGTCGCTACTTGAGCAGCAGAGGTAGCATCCTTAAATTTCATGTTCCAATTCTGCCTACCAATAGAAAAATTACGATTACCATCTCCAAGAAATGATTGCCTATGTTCCAACCTTTCATCCTTGAAACCAAAGTGGCATGAACCACCATCATCAACACAAAATTGCCTGGAAAGTTCTCCAACAGCTCTGGCCGCTAGGCTTGCATGTTCTTCAAACTCAGCCGCTGCTTGAGCAGCAGAGGTAGCATCCTTAAATTTCATGTTCCAATACTGCATGCCAACAGAACAATTACCATTACCATCTCAAGGAAATGATTGCCCATGTTCCAGCCTTTCATCCTTGAAACCTCAGTGGTATGAACCACCATCATCAACACAATATTGCCTTGAAATTTCTACAATATCTCTGGCAGCTAGGCTTGCATGTTGTGCAAACTCAGCCGCTGCTTGAGCAGCAGAGATCGCATCCTTAAATTTCATGTTCCAATTCTGCCTTCCTATAGAAAAATTACCATTACCATCTCCAGGAAATACTTACCCATATTCCAACCTTTCATCTTTGAAACCTAAATGGCATGAACCACCATCATCAACACAAATTTGCCTTGAAAGTTCTCCAACAGCTCTGGCCGCTAGGATTGCATGTTCTCCAAACTCAGCCGCTGCTTGAGCAGCAGAGGTAGCATCCTTAAATTTCATGTTCCAATACTGCATGCAAATAGAAAAATTACCATTACCATCTCCAGGAAATGATTACCCATATTCCAACCTTTCATCCTTGAAACCTAAGTGGCATGAACCACCATCATCAACACAAAATTGCCTTGAAAGTTCTCCAACAGCTCTGGCAGCTAGGCTTTCATGTTCTGCAAACTCAGCCGCTGCTTGAGCAACAGAGATAGCATCCTTAAATTTCATGTTCCAATTCTGCCTGCCAACAGAACAATTACCATTACCATCTCAAGGAAATGATTGTCAATGTTCCAACCTTTCATCCTTGAAACCTAAGTGGCATGAACCTCCATCATCAACACAATATTGCCTTGAAATTTCTACAACAACTCTGACACCTAGGCTTGCATTATCTGCAAACTCAGCCGTTGCTTTAGCAACAGAGATAGCATCCTTAAATTTCTTGTTCCAATTCTACCTTCCAATAGAAAAGTTACCATTACCATTTCCAGGAAATGCTTACCCATGTTCCAACCTTTCATCCTAGAAACCTAAGTGGCATGAACCACCATCATCAACACGGTATTGCCTTGAAAGTTCTACAACAGCTCTGGCAGCTAGGCTTGCATGTTCTGCAAACTCAGCCGTTGCTTGAGAAAAAGAGATAGCATCCTTAAATTTCATGTTCCAATACTGCATGCCAACAAAACAATTACCATTATCATCTCCAGGAAATGATTGCCCATGTTCCAACCTTTCGTCCTTGAAACCTAAGTGGCATGAACCACCATCATCAACACAATATTTCCTTGAAAGTTCTACAACAGCTCTGGCATCTAGGCTTGCATGTTCTGCAAACTCAGCCGCTGCTTGAGCAACAGAGATAGCATCCTTAAATTTCATGTTCCAATTCTTCCTTCCTATAGAAAAATTACCATTACCATCTCCAGGAAATGCTTACCCATATTCCAACCTTTTATCCTTGAAACATAAGTGGCATGAACCACCATCATCAACACAAAATTGCCTTGAAAGTTCTCCAACAGCTCTGGCCGCTAGGCTTGCATGTTCTCCAAACTCAGCCGCTGCTTGAGCAGCAGAGGTAGCATCCTTAAATTTCATGTTCCAATTCTGCCTGCCAATAGAAAAATTACCATTACCATCTCCAGGAAATGATTGCCCATGTTCCAACCTTTCATCCTTGAAACCTAAGTGGCATGAACCACCATCATCAACACAATATTGCCTTGACAGTTCTCCAACAGCTCTGGCAGCTAGGCTTGCATGTTCTCCAAACTCAGCCGCTGCTTTAGCAGCAGAGGTAGCATCCTTATATTTCATGTTCCAATGCTGCCTGCCAACAGAAAAATTACCATTACCATCTCAAGGAAATGCTTGGCCATGTTCCAACCTTTCATCCTTGAAAACTAAGTGTCATGAACCACCATCATCAACACAATATTGCCTTGAAAGTTCTACAACAGCTCTGCAAGCTAGGCTTGCATGTTCTGCAAACTCAGTCGCTACTTGAGCAGCAGAGGTAGCATCCTTAAATTTCATGTTCCAATACTGCATGCCAACAGAACAATTAATCTCAAGGAAATGATTGCCCATGTTTCAACCTTTCATCCTTGAAACCTAAGTGGCATGAACCACCATCATCAGCATAATATTGCCTTGAAAGTTCTACAACAGCTCTGGCATCTAGGCTTGCATGTTCTGCAAACTCAGCCGCTGCTTGAGCAACAGAGATAGCATCCTTAAATTTCATGTTCCAATTCTGCCTGCCAATAGAAAAATTACCATTACCATCTCCAGGAAATGATTGCCCATGTTCCAACCTTTCATCCTTGAAACCTAAGTGGCATGAACCACCATCATCAACACAATATTGCCTTGACAGTTCTCCAACAGCTCTGCCAGCTAGGCTTGCATGTTCTGCCAAACACAGCCGCTGCTTTAGCAGCAGAGGTAGCATCCTTATATTTCATGTTCCAATACTGCCTGCCAACAGAAAAATTACCATTACCATCTCAAGGAAATGCTTGGCCATGTTCCAACCTTTCATCCTTGAAAACTAAGTGTCATGAACCACCATCATCAACACAATATTGCCTTGAAAGTTCTACAACAGCTCTGCAAGCTAGGCTTGCATGTTCTGCAAACTCAGTCGCTACTTGAGCAGCAGAGGTAGCATCCTTAAATTTCATGTTCCAATACTGCATGCCAACAGAACAATTAATCTCAAGGAAATGATTGCCCATGTTCCAACCTTTCATCCTTGAAACCTAAGTGGCATGAACCACCATCATCAGCATAATATTGCCTTGAAAGTTCTACAACAGCTCTGGCAGCTAGGCTTGCATGTTCTGCAAACTCAGCCGCTGCTTGAGCAACAGAGATAGCATCCTTAAATTTCATGTTCCAATTCTGCCTTCCAATAGAAAAATTACCATTACCATCTCCAGGAAATGATTGCCCATGTTCCAACCTTTCATCCTTGAAACCTAAGTGGCATGAACCACCATCATCAGCATAATATTGCCTTGAAAGTTCTACAACAGCTCTGGCAGCTAGGCTTGCATGTTCTGCAAACTCAGCCGCTGCTTGAGCAACAGAGATAGCATCCTTAAATTTCATGTTCCAATTCTACCTGCCAATAGAAAAATTACCATTACCATCTCCAGGAAATGATTACCCATATTCCAACCTTTCATCCTTGAAACCTAAGTGGCATGAACCACCATCATCAACACAAAATTGCCTTGAAAGTTCTCCAACAGCTCTGGCCGCTAGGATTGCATGTTCTCCAAACTCAGCCGCTGCTTGAGCAGCAGAGGTAGCATCCTTAAATTTCATGTTCCAATACTGCATGCCAACAGAACAATTACCATTACCATCTCAAGGAAATGATTGCCCATGTTCCAACCTTTCATCCTTGAAACCTAAGTGGCATGAACCACCATCATCAACACAATATTGCCTTGAAAGTTCTACAACAGCTCTGGCATCTAGGCTTGCATGTTCTGCAAACTCAGCCGCTGCTTGAGCAACAGAGATAGCATCCTTAAATTTCATGTTCCAATTCTGCCTTCCTATAGAAAAATTACCATTACCATCTCCAGGAAATGCTTACCCATATTCCAACCTTTCATCCTTGAAACCTAAGTGGCATGAACCACCATCATCAACACAAAATTGCCTTGAAAGTTCTCCAACAGCTCTGGCCGCTAGGCTTGCATGTTCTCCAAACTCAGCCGCTGCTTGAGCAGCAGAGGTAGCATCCTTAAATTTCATGTTCCAATACTGCATGCCAACAGAACAATTACCATTACCATCTCAAAGAAATGATTGCCCATGTTCCAACCCTTCATCCTTGAAACCTAAGTGGGATGAACCACCATCATCAACACAATATTGCCTTGAAAGTTCTACAACAGCTCTGGCAGCTAGGCTTTCATGTTCTGCAAACTCAGCCGCTGCTTGAGCAACAGAGATAGCATCCTTAAATTTCATGTTCCAATTCTGCCTTCCAATAGAAAAGTTACCATTACCATTTCCAGGAAATGCTTACCCATGTTCCAACCTTTCATCCTAGAAACCTAAGTGGCATGAACCACCATCATCAACACGGTATTGCCTTGAAAGTTCTACAACAGCTCTGGCAGCTAGGCTTGCATGTTCTGCAAACTCAGCCGTTGCTTGAGAAACAGAGATAGCATCCTTAAATTTCATGTTCCAATACTGCATGCCAACAAAACAATTACCATTATCATCTCCAGGAAATGATTGCCCATGTTCCAACCTTTCGTCCTTGAAACCTAAGTGGCATGAACCACCATCATCAACACAATATTTCCTTGAAAGTTCTACAACAGCTCTGGCATCTAGGCTTGCATGTTCTGCAAAGTCAGCCTCTACTTGAGCAGCAAAGGTAGCATCCTTGAATTTCATGTTCCAATTATGCCTGCCAAAAGAAACAATTACCATTACCATCTCCAGGAAATGATTGCCCATATTCCAACCTTTCATCCTTGAAACCTAAGTGGCATGAACCACCATCATCAACACAATATTGCCTTGAAAGTTCTCCAACAGCTCTGGCAGCTAGGCTTGCATGTTCTGCAAACTCAGCCGCTGCTTGAGCAGCAGAGATAGCATCCTTAAATTTCATGTTCCAATTCTGCCTGCCAATAGAAAAATTACCATTACCATCTCCAGGAAATGATTGCCCATGTTCCAACCTTTCATCCATGAAACCTAAGTGGCATGAACCACCATCATCAACACAATATTGCCTTGACAGTTCTCCAACAGCTCTGGCAGCTAGGCTTGCATGTTCTCCAAACTCAGCCGCTGCTTTAGCAGCAGAGGTAGCATCCTTATATTTCATGTTCCAATACTGCCTGCCAACAGAAAAATTACCATTACCATCTCAAGGAAATGCTTGGCCATGTTCCAACCTTTCATCCTTGAAAACTAAGTGTCATGAACCACCATCATCAACACAATATTGCCTTGAAAGTTCTACAACAGCTCTGGCAGCTAGGCTTGCATGTTCTGCAAACTCAGTCGCTACTTGAGCAGCAGAGGTAGCATCCTTAAATTTCATGTTCCAATACTGCATGCCAACAGAACAATTAATCTCAAGGAAATGATTGCCCATGTTCCAACCTTTCATCCTTGAAACCTAAGTGGCATGAACCACCATCATCAACATAATATTGCCGTGAAAGTTCTACAACAGCTCTGGCAGCTAGGCTTGCATGTTCTGCAAACTCAACCGCTGCTTGAGCAACAGAGATAGCATCCTTAAATTTCATGTTCCAATTCTGCCTGCCAATAGAAAAATTACCATTACCATCTCCAGGAAATGATTACCCATATTCCAACCTTTCATCCTTGAAACCTAAGTGGCATGAACCACCATCATCAACAAAATATTGCCTTGAAAGTTCTCCAACAGCTCTGGCCGCTAGGATTGCATGTTCTCCAAACTCAGTCGCTGCTTGAGCAGCAGAGGTAGCATCCTTAAATTTCATGTTCCAATACTGCGTGCTAACAGAACAATTACCATTACCATCTCAAGGAAATGATTGCCCATGTTCCAACCCTTCATCCTTGAAACCTAAGTGGCATGAACCACCATCATCAACACAATATTGCCTTGAAAGTTCTACAACAGCTCTGGCAGCTAGGCTTTCATGTTCTGCAAACTCAGCCGCTGCTTGAGCAACAGAGATAGCATCCTTAAATTTCATGTTCCAATTCTGCCTGCCAACAGAACAATTACCATTACCATCTCAAGGAAATGATTGTCCATGTTCCAACCATTCATCCTTGAAACCTAAGTGGCATGAACCACCATCATCAACACAAAATTGCCTTGAAAGTTCTCCAACAGCTCTGGCCGCTAGGATTGCATGTTCTCCAAACTCAGCCGCTGCTTGAGCAGCAGAGGTAGCATCCTTAAATTTCATGTTCCAATACTGCATGCCAACAGAACAATTAATCTCAAGGAAATGATTGCCCATGTTCCAACCTTTTATCCTTGAAACCTAAGTGGTATGAACCACCATCATCAACACAATATTGCCTTGAAAGTTCTACAACAGCTCTGGCACCTAGGCTTGCATGTTCTGCAAACTCAGCCGCTGCTTGAGCAACAGAGATATCCTCCTTAAATTTCATGTTCCAATTCTGCCTGCAAATATAAAAATTACCATTACCATCTCCAGGAAATGCTTACCCATGTTCCAACCTTTCATCCTAGAAACCTAAGTGGCATGAACCACCATCATCAATAAAATATTGCCTTGAAAGTTCTCCAACAGCTCTTGTAGCTAGGCTTGCATGTTCTCCAAACTCAGCCGCTGCTTGAGCAGCAGAGGTAGCATCCTTAAATTACATGTTCCAATACTGCATGCCAACAGAACAATTACCATTATCATCGCAAGGAAATGATTGCCCATGTTCCAACCTTTCATCCTTGAAACCTAAGTGGCATGAACCACCATCATCAACAAAATATTGCCTTGAAAGTTCTACCACAACTCTGGCAGCTAGGCTTTCATGTTCTGCAAACTCAGCCGCTGCTTGAGCAACAGAGATAGCATCCTTAAATTTTATGTTCCAATTCTGCCTTTCAATAGAAAAATTACCATTACCATCTCCAGGAAATGCTTACCCATGTTCCAACCTTTCATCCTTGAAACCTAAGTGGCATGAACCACCATCATCAACATAATATTTCCAAGAAAGTTCTACAACAGCTCTGGCATCTAGGCTTGCATGTTCTCCAAACTCAGCCGCTGCTTGAGCAGCAGAGGTAGCATCCTTAAATTTCATGTTCCTATTCTGCCTGCCAATAGAAAAATTACCATTACCATCTCTAGGAAATGATTGCCCTTGTTCCAACCTTTCATCCTTGAAACCTAAGTGGCATGAACCACCATCATCAACACAAAATTGCCTTGAATGTTCTCCAACAGCTCTGGCCGCTAGGATTGCATGTTCTCCAAACTCAGCCGCTGCTTGAGCAGTAGAGGTAGCATCCTTAAATTTCATGTTCCAATACTGCATGCCAACAGAACAATTAATCTCAAGGAAATGATTGCCCATGTTCCAACCTTTCATCCTTGAAACCTAAGTGGCATGAACCACCATCATCAACATAATATTGCCTTGAAAGTTCTACAACAGCTCTGGCAGCTAGGCTTGCATGTTCTGCAAACTCAACCGCTGCTTGAGCAATAGAGATAGCATCCTTAAATTTCATGTTCCAATTCTACCTGCAAATAGAAAAATTACCATTACCATCTCCAGGAAATGATTACCCATATTCCAACCTTTCATCCTTGAAACCTAAGTGGCATGAACCACCATCATCAACACAAAATTGCCTTGAAAGTTCTCCAACAGCTCTGGCAGCTAGGCTTTCATGTTCTGCAAACTCAGCCGCTGCTTGAGCAACAGAGATAGCATCCTTAAATTTCATGTTCCAATTCTGCCTGCCAACAGAACAATTACCATTACCATCTCAAGGAAATGATTGTCAATGTTCCAACCTTTCATCCTTGAAACCTAAGTGGCATGAACCTCCATCATCAACACAATATTGCCTTGAAATTTCTACAACAACTCTGACAACTAGGCTTGCATTATCTGCAAACTCAGCCGTTGCTTTAGCAACAGAGATAGCATCCTTAAATTTCTTGTTCCAATTCTGCCTCCCAATAGAAAAGTTACCATTACCATTTCCAGGAAATGCTTACCCATGTTCCAACCTTTCATCCTAGAAACCTAAGTGGCATGAACCACCATCATCAACACGGTATTGCCTTGAAAGTTCTACAACAGCTCTGGCAGCTAGGCTTGCATGTTCTGCAAACTCAGCCGTTGCTTGAGAAACAGAGATAGCATCCTTAAATTTCATGTTCCAATACTGCATGCCAACAAAACAATTACCATTATCATCTCCAGGAAATGATTGCCCAAGTTCTAACCTTTCGTCCTTGAAACCTAAGTTGCATGAACCACCATCATCAACACAATATTTCCTTGAAAGTTCTACAACAGCTCTGGCATCTAGGCTTGCATGTTCTGCAAACTCAGCCGCTGCTTGAGCAACAGAGATAGCATCCTTAAATTTCATGTTCCAATTCTTCCTTCCTATAGAAAAATTACCATTACCATCTCTAGGAAATGCTTATCCAGATTCCAACCTTTTATCCTTGAAACCTAAGTGGCATGAACCACCATCATCAACACAAAATTGCCTTGAAAGTTCTCCAACAGCTCTGGCCGCTAGGCTTGCATGTTCTCCAAACTCAGCCGCTGCTTGAGCAGCAGAGGTAGCATCCTTAAATTTCATGTTCCAATTCTGCCTGCCAATAGAAAAATTACCATTACCATCTCCAGGAAATGATTTCCCATTTTCCAACCTTTCATCCTTGAAACCTAAGTGGCATGAACCACCATCATCAACACAATATTGCCTTGACAGTTCTCCAACAGCTCTGGCAGCTAGGCTTGCATGTTCTCCAAACTCAGCCGCTGCTTTAGCAGCAGAGGTAGCATCCTTATATTTCATGTTCCAATACTGCCTGCCAACAGAAAAATTACCATTACCATCTCAAGGAAATGCTTGGCCATGTTCCAACCTTTCATCCTTGAAAACTAAGTGTCATGAACCACCATCATCAACACAATATTGCCTTGAAAGTTCTACAACAGCTCTGCAAGCTAAGCTTGCATGTTCTGCAAACTCAGTCGCTACTTGAGCAGCAGAGGTAGCATCCTTAAATTTCATGTTCCAATAATGCATGCCAACAGAACAATTAATCTCAAGGAAATGATTGCCCATGTTCCAACCTTTCATCCTTGAAACCTAAGTGGCATGAACCACCATCATCAACATAATATTGCCTTGAAAGTTCTACAACAGCTCTGATAGCTAGGCTTGCATGTTCTGCAAACTCAACCGCTGCTTGAGCAACAGAGATAGCATCCTTAAATTTCATGTTCCAATTCTACCTGCAAATAGAAAAATTACCATTACCATCTCCAGGAAATGATTACCCATATTCCAACCTTTCATCCTTGAAACCTAAGTGGCATGAACCACCATCATCAACACAAAATTGCCTTGAAAGTTCTCCAACAGCTCTAGCAGCTAGGCTTTCATGTTCTGCAAACTCAGCCGCTGCTTGAGCAACAGAGATAGCATCCTTAAATTTCATGTTCCAATTCTGCCTGCCAACAGAACAATTACCATTACCATCTCAAGGAAATGATTGTCAATGTTCCAACCTTTCATCCTTGAAACCTAAGTGGCATGAACCTCCATCATCAACACAATATTGCCTTGAAATTTCTACAACAACTCTGACAACTAGGCTTGCATTATCTGCAAACTCAGCCGTTGCTTTAGCAACAGAGATAGCATCCTTAAATTTCTTGTTCCAATTCTGCCTCCCAATAGAAAAGTTACCATTACCATTTCCAGGAAATGCTTACCCATGTTCCAACCTTTCATCCTAGAAACCTAAGTGGCATGAACCACCATCATCAACACGGTATTGCCTTGAAAGTTCTACAACAGCTCTGGCAGCTAGGCTTGCATGTTCTGCAAACTCAGCCGTTGCTTGAGAAATAGAGATAGCATCCTTAAATTTCATGTTCCAATACTGCATGCCAACAAAACAATTACCATTATCATCTCCAGGAAATGATTGCCCAAGTTCTAACCTTTCGTCCTTGAAACCTAAGTGGCATGAACCACCATCATCAACACAATATTTCCTTGAAAGTTCTACAACAGCTCTGGCATCTAGGCTTGCATGTTCTGCAAACTCAGCCGCTGCTTGAGCAACAGAGATAGCATCCTTAAATTTCATGTTCCAATTCTTCCTTCCTATAGAAAAATTACCATTACCATCTCCAGGAAATGCTTATCCATATTCCAACCTTTTATCCTTGAAACCTAAGTGGCATGAACCACCATCATCAACACAAAATTGCCTTGAAAGTTCTCCAACAGCTCTGGCCGCTAGGCTTGCATGTTCTCCAAACTCAGCCGCTGCTTGAGCAGCAGAGGTAGCATCCTTAAATTTCATGTTCCAATTCTGCCTGCCAATAGAAAAATTACCATTACCATCTCCAGGAAATGATTGCCCATGTTCCAACCTTTCATCCTTGAAACCTAAGTGGCATGAACCACCATCATCAACACAATATTGCCTTGACAGTTCTCCAACAGCTCTGGCAGCTAGGCTTGCATGTTCTCCAAACTCAGCCGCTGCTTTAGCAGCAGAGGTAGCATCCTTATATTTCATGTTCCAATACTGCCTGCCAACAGAAAAATTACCATTACCATCTCAAGGAAATGCTTGGCCATGTTCCAACCTTTCATCCTTGAAAACTAAGTGTCATGAACCACCATCATCAACACAATATTGCCTTGAAAGTTCTACAACAGCTCTGCAAGCTAGGCTTGCATGTTCTGCAAACTCAGTCGCTACTTGAGCAGCAGAGGTAGCATCCTTAAATTTCATGTTCCAATACTGCATGCCAACAGAACAATTAATCTCAAGGAAATGATTGCCCATGTTTCAACCTTTCATCCTTGAAACCTAAGTGGCATGAACCACCATCATCAGCATAATATTGCCTTGAAAGTTCTACAACAGCTCTGGCATCTAGGCTTGCATGTTCTGCAAACTCAGCCACTGCTTGAGCAACAGAGATAGCATCCTTAAATTTCATGTTCCAATTCTGCCTGCCAATAGAAAAATTACCATTACCATCTCCAGGAAATGATTGCCCATGTTCCAACCTTTCATCCTTGAAACCTAAGTGGCATGAACCACCATCATCAACACAATATTGCCTTGACAGTTCTCCAACAGCTCTGCCAGCTAGGCTTGCATGTTCTCCAAACTCAGCCGCTGCTTTAGCAGCAGAGGTAGCATCCTTATATTTCATGTTCCAATACTGCCTGCCAACAGAAAAATTACCATTACCATCTCAAGGAAATGCTTGGCCATGTTCCAACCTTTCATCCTTGAAAACTAAGTGTCATGAACCACCATCATCAACACAATATTGCCTTGAAAATTCTACAACAGCTCTGCACGCTAGGCTTGCATGTTCTGCAAACTCAGTCGCTACTTGAGCAGCAGAGGTCGCATCCTTAAATTTCATGTTCCAATACTGCATGCCAACAGAACAATTAATCTCAAGGAAATGATTGCCCATGTTCCAACCTTTCATCCTTGAAACCTAAGTGACATGAACCACCATCATCAGCATAATATTGCCTTGAAAGTTCTACAACAGCTCTGACAGCTAGGCTTGCATGTTCTGCAAACTCAGCCGCTGCTTGAGCAACAGAGATAGCATCCTTAAATTTCATGTTCCAATTCTGCCTTCCAATAGAAAAATTACCATTACCATCTCCAGGAAATGATTGCCCATGTTCCAACCTTTCATCCTTGAAACCTAAGTGGCATGAACCACCATCATCAGCATAATATTGCCTTGAAAGTTCTACAACAGCTCTGGCAGCTAGGCTTGCATGTTCTGCAAACTCAGCCGCTGCTTGAGCAACAGTGATAGCATCCTTAAATTTCATGTTCCAATTCTACCTGCCAATAGAAAAATTACCATTACCATCTCCAGGAAATGATTACCCATATTCCAACCTTTCATCCTTGAAACCTAAGTGGCATGAACCACCATCATCAATACAAAATTGCCTTGAAAGTTCTCCAACAGCTCTGGCCGCTAGGATTGCATGTTCTCCAAACTCAGCCGCTGCTTGAGCAACAGAGATAGCATCCTTAAATTTCATGTTCCAATACTGCATGCCAACAAAACAATTACCATTACCATCTCAAGGAAATGATTGCCCATGTTCCAACCTTTCATCCTTGAAATCTAAGTGGCAGGAACCACCATCATCAACACAATATTTCCTTGAAAGTTCTACAACAACTCTGGCATCTAGGCTTGCATGTTCTGCAAACTCAGCCGCTGCTTGAGCAACAGAGATAGCATCCTTAAATTTCATGTTCCAATTCTGCCTTCCTATAGAAAAATTACCATTACCATCTCCAGGAAATGCTTACCCATATTCCAACCTTTCATCCTTGAAACCTAAGTGGCATGAACCACCATCATCAACACAAAATTGCCTTGAAAGTTCTCCAACAGCTCTGGCCGCTAGGATTGCATGTTCTCCAAACTCAGCCACTGGTTGAGCAGCAGAGGTAGCATCCTTAAATTTCATGTTCCAATACTGCATGCTAACAGAACAATTACCATTACCATCTCAAGAAAATGATTGCCCATGTTCCAACCCTTCATCCTTGAAACCTAAGTGGGATGAACCACCATCATCAACACAATATTGCCTTGAAAGTTCTACAACAGCTCTGGCAGCTAGGCTTTCATGTTCTGCAAACTCAGCCGTTGCTTGAGAAACAGAGATAGCATCCTTAAATTTCATGTTCCAATACTGCATGCCAACAAAACAATTACCATTATCATCTCCAGGAAATGATTGCCCATGTTCCAACCTTTCGTCCTTGAAACCTAAGTGGCATGAACCACCATCATCAACACAATATTTCCTTGAAAGTTCTACAACAGCTCTGGCATCTAGGCTTGCATGTTCTGCAAACTCAGCCGCTGCTTGAGCAACAGAGATAGCATCCTTAAATTTCATGTTCCAATTCTTCCTTCCTATAGAAAAATTACCATTACCATCTCCAGGAAATGCTTATCCATATTCCAACCTTTTATCCTTGAAACCTAAGTGGCATGAACCACCATCATCAACACAAAATTGCCTTGAAAGTTCTCCAACAGCTCTGGCCGCTAGGCTTGCATGTTCTCCAAACTCAGCCGCTGCTTGAGCAGCAGAGGTAGCATCCTTAAATTTCATGTTCCAATTTTGCCTGCCAATAGAAAAATTACCATTACCATCTCCAGGAAATGATTTCCCATTTTCCAACCTTTCATCCTTGAAACCTAAGTGGCATGAACCACCATCATCAACACAATATTGCCTTGACAGTTCTCCTACAGCTCTGGCAGCTAGGCTTGCATGTTCTCCAAACTCAGCCACTGCTTTAGCAACAGAGGTAGCATCCTTATATTTCATGTTCCAATACTGCCTGCCAACAGAAAAATTACCATTACCATCTCAAGGAAATGCTTGGCCATGTTCCAACCTTTCATCCTTGAAAACTAAGTGTCATGAACCACCATCATCAACACAATATTGCCTTGAAAGTTCTACAACAGCTCTGCAAGCTAGGCTTGCATGTTCTGCAAACTCAGTCGCTACTTGAGCAGCAGAGGTAGCATCCTTAAATTTCATGTTCCAATACTGCATGCCAACAGAACAATTAATCTCAAGGAAATGATTGCCCATGTTTCAACCTTTCATCCTTGAAACCTAAGTGGCATGAACCACCATCATCAGCATAATATTGCCTTGAAAGTTCTACAACAGCTCTGGCATCTAGGCTTGCATGTTCTGCAAACTCAGCCGCTGCTTGAGCAACAGAGATAGCATCCTTAAATTTCATGTTCCAATTCTGCCTGCCAATAGAAAAATTACCATTACTATCTCCAGGAAATGATTGCCCATCTTCCAACCTTTCATCCTTGAAACCTAAGTGGCATGAACCACCATCATCAACACAATATTGCCTTGACAGTTCTCCAACAGCTCTGCCAGCTAGGCTTGCATGTTCTCCAAACTCAGCCGCTGCTTTAGCAGCAGAGGTAGCATCCTTATATTTCATGTTCCAATACTGCCTGCCAACAGAAAAATTACCATTACCATCTCAAGGAAATGCTTGGCCATGTTCCAACCTTTCATCCTTGAAAACTAAGTGTCATGAACCACCATCATCAGCACAATATTGCCTTGAAAGTTCTACAACAGCTCTGCAAGCTAGGCTTGCATGTTCTGCAAACTCAGTCGCTACTTGAGCAGCAGAGGTCGCATCCTTAAATTTCATGTTCCAATACTGCATGCCAACAGAACAATTAATCTCAAGGAAATGATTGCCCATGTTCCAACCTTTCATCCTTGAAACCTAAGTGGCATGAACCACCATCATCAACATAATATTGCCTTGAAAGTTCTACAACAGCTCTGGCAGCTAGGCTTGCATGTTCTGCAAACTCAGCCACTGCTTGAGCAACAGAGATAGCATCCTTAAATTTCATGTTCCAATTCTGCCTTCCAATAGAAAAATTACCATTACCATCTCCAGGAAATGATTGCCCATGTTCCAACCTTTCATCCTTGAAACCTAAGTGGCATGAACCACCATCATCAGCATAATATTGCCTTGAAAGTTCTACAACAGCTCTGGCAGCTAGGCTTGCATGTTCTGCAAACTCAGCCGCTGCTTGAGCAACAGAGATAGCATCCTTAAATTTCATGTTCCAATTCTACCTGCCAATAGAAAAATTACCATTACCATCTCCAGGAAATGATTGCCCATGTTCCAACCTTTCATCCTTGAAACCTAAGTGGCATGAACCACCATCATCAACACAAAATTGCCTTGAAAGTTCTCCAACAGCTCTGGCAGCTAGGATTGCATGTTCTCCAAACTCAGCCGCTGCTTGAGCAGCAGAGGTAGCATCCTTAAATTTCATGTTCCAATACTGCATGCCAACAGAACAATTACCATTACCATCTCAAGGAAATGATTGCCCATGTTCCAACCTTTCATCCTTGAAACCTAAGTGGCATGAACCACCATCATCAACACAATATTGCCTTGAAAGTTCTACAACAGCTCTGGCATCTAGGCTTGCATGTTCTGCAAACTCAGCCGTTGCTTGAGAAACAGAGATAGCATCCTTAAATTTCATGTTCCAATACTGCATGCCAACAAAACAATTACCATTATCATCTCCAGGAAATGATTGCCCATGTTCCAACCTTTCGTCCTTGAAACCTAAGTGGCATGAACCACCATCATCAACACAATATTTCCTTGAAAGTTCTACAACAGCTCTGGCATCTAGGCTTGCATGTTCTGCAAACTCAGCCGCTGCTTGAGCAACAGAGATAGCATCCTTAAATTTCATGTTCCAATTCTTCCTTCCTATAGAAAAATTACCATTACCATCTCCAGGAAATGCTTATCCATATTCCAACCTTTTATCCTTGAAACCTAAGTGGCATGAACCACCATCATCAACACAAAATTGCCTTGAAAGTTCTCCAACAGCTCTGGCCGCTAGGCTTGCATGTTCTCCAAACTCAGCCGCTGCTTGAGCAGCAGAGGTAGCATCCTTAAATTTCATGTTCCAATTCTGCCTGCCAATAGAAAAATTACCATTACCATCTCCAGGAAATGATTGCCCATGTTCCAACCTTTCATCCTTGAAACCTAAGTGGCATGAACCACCATCATCAACACAATATTGCCTTGACAGTTCTCCAACAGCTCTGGCAGCTAGGCTTGCATGTTCTCCAAACTCAGCCGCTGCTTTAGCAGCAGAGGTAGCATCCTTATATTTCATGTTCCAATACTGCCTGCCAACAGAAAAATTACCATTACCATCTCAAGGAAATGCTTGGCCATGTTCCAACCTTTCATCCTTGAAAACTAAGTGTCATGAACCACCATCATCAACACAATATTGCCTTGAAAGTTCTACAACAGCTCTGCAAGCTAGGCTTGCATGTTCTGCAAACTCAGTCGCTACTTGAGCAGCAGAGGTAGCATCCTTAAATTTCATGTTCCAATACTGCATGCCAACAGAACAATTAATCTCAAGGAAATGATTGCCCATGTTTCAACCTTTCATCCTTGAAACCTAAGTGGTATGAACCACCATCATCAGCATAATATTGCCTTGAAAGTTCTACAACAGCTCTGGCATCTAGGCTTGCATGTTCTGCAAACTCAGCCGCTGCTTGAGCAACAGAGATAGCATCCTTAAATTTCATGTTCCAATTCTGCCTGCCAATAGAAAAATTACCATTACCATCTCCAGGAAATGATTGCCCATGTTCCAACCTTTCATCCTTGAAACCTAAGTGGCATGAACCACCATCATCAACACAATATTGCCTTGACAGTTCTCCAACAGCTCTGCCAGCTAGGCTTGCATGTTCTCCAAACTCAGCCGCTGCTTTAGCAGCAGAGGTAGCATCCTTATATTTCATGTTCCAATACTGCCTGCCAACAGAAAAATTACCATTACCATCTCAAGGAAATGCTTGGCCATGTTCCAACCTTTCATCCTTGAAAACTAAGTGTCATGAACCACCATCATCAACACAATATTGCCTTGAAAGTTCTACAACAGCTCTGGCAGCTAGGCTTGCATGTTCTGCAAACTCAGTCGCTACTTGAGCAGCAGAGGTAGCATCCTTAAATTTCATGTTCCAATACTGCATGCCAACAGAACAATTAATCTCAAGGAAATGATTGCCCATGTTCCAACCTTTCATCCTTGAAACCTAAGTGGCATGAACCACCATCATCAGCATAATATTGCCTTGAAAGTTCTACAACAGCTCTGGCAGCTAGGCTTGCATGTTCTGCAAACTCAGCCGCTGCTTGAGCAACAGAGATAGCATCCTTAAATTTCATGTTCCAATTCTGCCTTCCAATAGAAAAATTACCATTACCATCTCCAGGAAATGATTGCCCATGTTCCAACCTTTCATCCTTGAAACCTAAGTGGCATGAACCACCATCATCAGCATAATATTGCCTTGAAAGTTCTACAACAGCTCTGGCAGCTAGGCTTGCATGTTCTGCAAACTCAGCCGCTGCTTGAGCAACAGAGATAGCATCCTTAAATTTCATGTTCCAATTCTACCTGCCAATAGAAAAATTACCATTACCATCTCCAGGAAATGATTACCCATATTCCAACCTTTCATCCTTGAAACCTAAGTGGCATGAACCACCATCATCAACACAAAATTGCCTTGAAAGTTCTCCAACAGCTCTGGCCGCTAGGATTGCATGTTCTCCAAACTCAGCCGCTGCTTGAGCAGCAGAGGTAGCATCCTTAAATTTCATATTCCAATACTGCATGCTAACAGAACAATTACCATTACCATCTCAAAGAAATGATTGCCCATGTTCCAACCCTTCATCCTTGAAACCTAAGTGGCAGGAACCACCATCATCAACACAATATTTCCTTGAAAGTTCTACAACAGCTCTGGCATCTAGGCTTGCATGTTCTGCAAACTCAGCCGCTGCTTGAGCAACAGAGATAGCATCCTTAAATTTCATGTTCCAATTCTGCCAGCCAATAGAAAAATTACCATTACCATCTCCAGGAAATGCTTACCCATATTCCAACCTTTCATCCTTGAAACCTAAGTGGCATGAACCACCATCATCAACACAAAATTGCCTTGAAAGTTCTCCAACAGCTCTGGCCGCTAGGATTGCATGTTCTCCAAACTCAGCCGCTGCTTGAGCAGCAGAGGTAGCATCCTTAAATTTCATGTTCCAATACTGCATGCTAACAGAACAATTACCATTACCATCTCAAAGAAATGATTGCCCATGTTCCAACCCTTCATCCTTGAAACCTAAGTGGGATGAACCACCATCATCAACACAATATTGCCTTGAAAGTTCTACCACAGCTCTGGCAGCTAGGCTTTCATGTTCTGCAAACTCAGCCGCTGCTTGAGCAACAGAGATAGCATCCTTAAATTTCTTGTTCCAATTCTGCCTTCCAATAGAAAAATTACCATTACCATCTCCAGGAAATGCTTACCCATGTTCCAACCTTTCATCCTAGAAACCTAAGTGGCATGAACCACCATCATCAACACAATATTGCCTTGAAAGTTCTACAACAGCTCTGGCAGCTAGGCTTGCATGTTCTGCAAACTCAGCCGTTGCTTGAGCAACAGAGGTAGCATCCTTAAATTTCATGTTCCAATACTGCATGCCAACAGAACAATTACCATTACCATCTCAAGGAAATGATTGCCCATGTTCCAACCTTTCATCCTTGAAACCTAAGTGGCATGAACCACCATCATCAACACAATATTGCCTTGAAAGTTCTACAACAGCTCTGGCATCTAGGCTTGCATGTTCTGCAAACTCAGCCGCTGCTTGAGCAACAGAGATAGCATCCTTAAATTTCATGTTCCAATTCTGCCTTCCAATAGAAAAATTACCATTACCATCTCCAGGAAATGTTTACCCATGTTCCAACCTTTCATCCTAGAAACCTAAGTGGCATGAACCACCATCATCAACACAAAATTGCCTTGAAAGTTCTCCAACAGCTCTGGCAGCTAGGCTTGCATGTTCTCCAAACTCAGCCGCTGGTTGAGCAGCATAGGTAGCATCCTTAAATTTCATGTTCCAATACTGCATGCCAACAAAACAATTATCATTACCATCTCAAGGAAATGATTGCCCATGTTCCAACCTTTCATCCTTGAAACCTAAGTGGCATGAACCACCATCATCAACACAATATTGCCTTGAAAGTTCTACAACAGCTCTGGCAGCTAGGCTTGCATGTTCTGCAAACTCAGTCGCTACTTGAGCAGCAGAGGTAGCATCCTTAAATTTCATGTTCCAATTCTGCCTGCCAATAGAAAAATTACCATTACCATCTCCAGGAAATGATTGCCCATGTTCCAACATTTAATCCTTGAAACCTAAGTGGTATGAACCACCATCATCAACACAATATTGCCTTGAAAGTTCTCCAACATCTCTGGCAGCTCGGCTTGCATGTTCTGCAAACTCAGCCGCTGCTTGAGCAGCAGAGGTAGCATCCTTAAATTTCATGTTCCAATTCTGCCTGCCAATAGAAAAATTACCATTACCATCTCCAGGAAATGATTGCCCATGTTCCAACATTTCATCCTTGAAACCTAAGTGGTATGAACCACCATCATCAACACAATATTGCCTTGAAAGTTCTCCAACATCTCTGGCAGCTCGGCTTGCATGTTCTGCAAACTCAGCCGCTGCTTGAGCAGCAGAGGTAGCATCCTTAAATTTCATGTTCCAATACTGCCTGCCAATAGAAAAATTACCATTACCATCTCAAGGAAATGATTGCCCATGTTCCAACCTTTCATCCTTGAAACCTAAGTGGCATGAACCACCATCATCAACACAATATTGCCTTGAAAGTTCTACAACAGCTCTGGCAGCTAGGCTTTCATGTTCTGCAAACTCAGCCGTTGCTTGAGCAACAGAGGTAGCATCCTTAAATTTCATGTTCCAATTCTGCCTTCCAATAGAAAAATTACCATTACCATCTCCAGGAAATGTTTACCCATGTTCCAACCTTTCATCCTAGAAACCTAAGTGGCATGAACCACCATCATCAACACAGTATTGCCTTGAAAGTTCTACAACAGCTCTGGCATCTAGGCTTGCATGTTCTGCAAACTCAACCGCTGCTTGAGCAACAGAGGTAGCATCCTTAAATTTCATGTTCCAATACTGCATGCTAACAGAACAATTACCATTACCATCTCAAGGAAATGATTGCCCATGTTCCAACCCTTCATCCTTGAAACCTAAGTGGGATGAACCACCATCATCAACACAATATTGCCTTGAAAGTTCTACAACAGCTCTGGCAGCTAGGATTTCATGTTCTGCAAACTCAGCCGCAGCTTGAGCAACAGAGGTAGCATCCTTAAATTTCATGTTCCAATACTGCATGCCAACAAAACAATTATCATTACCATCTCAAGGAAATGTTTACCCATGTTCCAACCTTTCATCCTAGAAACCTAAGTGGCATGAACCACCATCATCAACACAAAATTGCCTTGAAAGTTCTCCAACAGCTCTGGCCGCTAGGATTGCATGTTCTCCAAACTCAGCCGCTGCTTGAGCAGCAGAGGTAGCATCCTTAAATTTCATGTTCCAATACTGCATGCTAACAGAACAATTACCATTACCATCTCAAGGAAATGATTGCCCATGTTCCAACCCTTCATCCTTGAAACCTAAGTGGGATGAACCACCATCATCAACACAATATTGCCTTGAAAGTTCTACAACAGCTCTGGCAGCTAGGCTTTCATGTTCTGCAAACTCAGCCGCAGCTTGAGCAACAGAGGTAGCATCCTTAAATTTCATGTTCCAATTCTGCCTTCCAATAGAAAAATTACTATTACCATCTCCAGGAAATGTTTACCCATGTTCCAACCTTTCATCCTAGAAACCTAAGTGGCATGAACCACCATCATCAACACAAAATTGCCTTGAAAGTTCTCCAACAGCTCTGGCAGCTAGGCTTGCATGTTCTCCAAACTCAGTCGCTGGTTGAGCAGCATAGGTAGCATCCTTAAATTTCATGTTCCAATACTGCATGCCAACAAAACAATTATCATTACCATCTCAAGGAAATGATTGCCCATGTTCCAACCTTTCATCCTTGAAACCTAAGTGGCATGAACCACCATCATCAACACAATATTGCCTTGAAAGTTCTACAACAGCTCTGGCAGCTAGGCTTGCATATTCTGCAAACTCAGTCGCTACTTGAGCAGCAGAGGTAGCATCCTTAAATTTCATGTTCCAATTCTGCCTGCCAATAGAAAAATTACCATTACCATCTCCAGGAAATGATTGCCCATGTTCCAACATTTAATCCTTGAAACCTAAGTGGTATGAACCACCATCATCAACACAATATTGCCTTGAAAGTTCTCCAACATCTCTGGCAGCTCGGCTTGCATGTTCTGCAAACTCAGCCGCTGCTTGAGCAGTAGAGGTAGCATCCTTAAATTTCATGTTCCAATACTGCCTGCCAATAGAAAAATTACCATTACCATCTCAAGGAAATGATTGCCCATGTTCCAACCTTCATCCTTGAAACCTAAGTGGCATGAACCACCATCATCAACACAGTATTGCCTTGAAAGTTCTACAACAGCTCTGGCAGCTAGGCTTTCATGTTCTGCAAACTCAGCCGTTGCTTGAGCAACAGAGGTAGCATCCTTAAATTTCATGTTCCAATTCTGCCTTCCAATAGAAAAATTACCATTACCATCTCCAGGAAATGTTTACCCATGTTCCAACCTTTCATCCTAGAAACCTAAGTGGCATGAACCACCATCATCAACACAGTATTGCCTTGAAAGTTCTACAACAGCTCTGGCATCTAGGCTTGCATGTTCTGCAAACTCAACCGCTGCTTGAGCAACAGAGGTAGCATCCTTAAATTTCATGTTCCAATACTGCATGCTAACAGAACAATTACCATTACCATCTCAAGGAAATGATTGCCCATGTTCCAACCCTTCATCCTTGAAACCTAAGTGGGATGAACCACCATCATCAACACAATATTGCCTTGAAAGTTCTACAACAGCTCTGGCAGCTAGGATTTCATGTTCTGCAAACTCAGCCGCAGCTTGAGCAACAGAGGTAGCATCCTTAAATTTCATGTTCCAATACTGCATGCCAACAAAACAATTATCATTACCATCTCAAGGAAATGTTTACCCATGTTCCAACCTTTCATCCTAGAAACCTAAGTGGCATGAACCACCATCATCAACACAAAATTGCCTTGAAAGTTCTCCAACAGCTCTGGCAGCTAGGCTTGCATGTTCTCCAAACTCAGCCGCTGCTTGAGCAGCAGAGGTAGCATCCTTAAATTTCATGTTCCAATACTGCATGCCAACAGAAAAATTACCATTACCATCTCAAGGAAATGATTGCCCATGTTCCAACCTTTCATCCTTGAAACCTAAGTGGCATGAACCACCATCATCAACACAATATTGCCTTGAAAGTTCTACAACAGCTCTGGCAGCTAGGCTTGCATGTTCTGCAAACTCAGCCGCTGCTTGAGCAGCAGAGGTAGCATCCTTAAATTTCATGTTCCAATTCTGCCTGCCAACAGAAAAATTACCATTACCATCTCCAGGAAATGATTGCCCATGTTCCAACCTTTCATCCTTGAAACCTAAGTGGCATGAACCACCATCATCAACACAATATTGCCTTGAAAGTTCTACAACAGCTCTGGCATCTAGGCTTGCATGTTCTGCAAACTCAGCCGCTGCTTGAGCAACAGAGGTAGCATCCTTAAATTTCATGTTCCAATTCTGCCTGCCAATAGAAAAATTACCATTACCATCTCAAGGAAATGATTGCCCATGTTCCAACCTTTCATCCTTGAAACCTAAGTGGCATGAACCACCATCATCAACACAAAATTGCCTTGAAAGTTCTCCAACAGCTCTGGCCGCTAGGATTGCATGTTCTCCAAACTCAGCCGCTGCTTGAGCAGCAGAGGTAGCATCCTTAAATTTCATGTTCCAATACTGCATGCTAACAGAACAATTACCATTACCATCTCAAGGAAATGATTGCCCATGTTCCAACCCTTCATCCTTGAAACCTAAGTGGGATGAACCACCATCATCAACACAATATTGCCTTGAAAGTTCTACAACAGCTCTGGCAGCTAGGCTTTCATGTTCTGCAAACTCAGCCGCTGCTTGAGCAACAGAGGTAGCATCCTTAAATTTCATGTTCCAATTCTGCCTTCCAATAGAAAAATTACCATTACCATCTCCAGGAAATGTTTACCCATGTTCCAACCTTTCATCCTAGAAACCTAAGTGGCATGAACCACCATCATCAACACAAAATTGCCTTGAAAGTTCTCCAACAGCTCTGGCAGCTAGGCTTGCATGTTCTCCAAACTCAGCCGCTGGTTGAGCAGCAGAGGTAGCATCCTTAAATTTCATGTTCCAATACTGCATGCCAACAAAACAATTACCATTACCATCTCAAGGAAATGATTGCCCATGTTCCAACCTTTCATCCTTGAAACCTAAGTGGTATGAACCACCATCATCAACACAGTATTGCCTTGAAAGTTCTACAACAGCTCTGGCAGCTAGGCTTGCATGTTCTGCAAACTCAGCCGCTGCTTGAGCAACAGAGGTAGCATCCTTAAATTTCATGTTCCAATTCTGCCTGCCAATAGAAAAATTACCATTACCATCTCCAGGAAATGATTGCCCATGTTCCAACCTTTCATCCTTGAAACCTAAGTGGCATGAACCACCATCATCAACACAATATTGCCTTGAAAGTTCTACAACAGCTCTGGCAGCTAGGCTTGCATGTTCTGCAAACTCAGCCGCTGCTTGAGCAACAGAGGTAGCATCCTTAAATTTCATGTTCCAATTCTGCCTGCCAATAGAAAAATTACCATTACCATCTCAAGGAAATGATTGCCCATGTTCCAACCTTTCATCCTTGAAACCTAAGTGGCATGAACCACCATCATCAACACAAAATTGCCTTGAAAGTTCTCCAACAGCTCTGGCCGCTAGGATTGCATGTTCTCCAACCTCAGCCGCTGCTTGAGCAGCAGAGGTAGCATCCTTAAATTTCATGTTCCAATACTGCATGCTAACAGAACAATTACCATTACCATCTCAAGGAAATGATTGCCCATGTTCCAACCCTTCATCCTTGAAACCTAAGTGGGATGAACCACCATCATCAACACAATATTGCCTTGAAAGTTCTACAACAGCTCTGGCAGCTAGGATTTCATGTTCTGCAAACTCAGCCGCTGCTTGAGCAACAGAGGTAGCATCCTTAAATTTCATGTTCCAATTCTGCCTTCCAATAGAAAAATTACCATTACCATCTCCAGGAAATGTTTACCCATGTTCCAACCTTTCATCCTAGAAACCTAAGTGGCATGAACCACCATCATCAACACAAAATTGCCTTGAAAGTTCTCCAACAGCTCTGGCAGCTAGGCTTGCATGTTCTCCAAACTCAGCCGCTGGTTGAGCAGCAGAGGTAGCATCCTTAAATTTCATGTTCCAATACTGCATGCCAACAAAACAATTACCATTACCATCTCAAGGAAATGATTGCCCATGTTCCAACCCTTCATCCTTGAAACCTAAGTGGCATGAACCACCATCATCAACACAATATTGCCTTGAAAGTTCTACAACAGCTCTGGCAGCTAGGCTTTCATGTTCTGCAAACTCAGCCGCTGCTTGAGCAACAGAGGTAGCATCCTTAAATTTCATGTTCCAATTCTGCCTTCCAATAGAAAAATTACCATTACCATCTCCAGGAAATGTTTACCCATGTTCCAACCTTTCATCCTAGAAACCTAAGTGGCATGAACCACCATCATCAACACAAAATTGCCTTGAAAGTTCTCCAACAGCTCTGGCAGCTAGGCTTGCATGTTCTCCAAACTCAGTCGCTGGTTGAGCAGCATAGGTAGCATCCTTAAATTTCATGTTCCAATACTGCATGCCAACAAAACAATTATCATTACCATCTCAAGGAAATGATTGCCCATGTTCCAACCTTTCATCCTTGAAACCTAAGTGGCACGAACCACCATCATCAACACAATATTGCCTTGAAAGTTCTACAACAGCTCTGGCAGCTAGGCTTGCATGTTCTGCAAACTCAGCCACTACTTGAGCAACAGAGGTAGCATCCTTAAATTTCATTTTCCAATTCTACCTGCCAACGGAAAAATTACCATTACCATCTCCAGGAAATGATTGATCATGTTCCAACCTTTCATCCTTGAAACCTAAGTGGCTTGAACCACCATCATAAACGTAATATTGCCTTGAAAGTTCTACAACTGCTCTGGTAGCTAGGGATGCATGTTCTGCAAAGTCAGCCGATGATTAAGAAGCAGAGGTAGCATCCTTAATTTCATGTTCCAATTCTGCCTGCCAATAGAAATAAAAATATTACCATCTCCAGGAAATGATTGCCCATATTCCAACCTTTCATCCTTGAAACCTAAGTGGCATGAACCACCATCATCAACATAATATTGCCTTGAAAGTTCTACAACAGCTCTGGTAGCTAGGGTTGCATGTTCTGCAAAGTCAGCCGCTGCTTGAGCAGCAGAGGTAGCATCCTTAAATTTCATGTTCCAATTCTGCCTGCCAATAGAAACATAAACATTACCATCTCACGGAAATGATTGCCCATGTTCCAACATTTCATCCTTGAAATCTAAGTGGCATGAACCACCATTATCAACACAATATTGCCTTGAAAGTTCTATAACAACTCTGGCAGCTAGGCTTGCATGTTCTGCAAACTCAACCGCTGCTTGAGCAACAGAGGTAACATACTTAAATTTCATGTTCCAATTCTGCCTGCCAACAGAAAAATTACCATTACCATCTCTAGGAAATGATTGCCCATGTTCCAACCTTTAATCCTTGAAACGTATGTGGCATGAACCACCATCATCAACACAATATTGACTTGAATGTTCTACGACAGCTCTGGCACCTAGGCTTACATGTTCTGCAAGGTTAGCCGCTACTTGAGCAGAAGAGGTAGCATCCTTAAATTTCATGTTCGAATTATGACTGCCAACAGAAAAATTACCATTACCACCTCCAGGAAATGATTGCCCATGTTCCAACCTTTCATCCTTGAAACCTAAGTGGCATGAACCACCATCATCAACACAATATTGTCTTGAAAGTTCAACAACAGCTCTGGCAGCTAGGCTTGCATGTTTTGCACACTTAGCTGTTGCTTGAGCAACAGAGGTAGCATCCTTAAATTTTATTTTCCAATTCTACCTGCCAACAGAAAAATTACCATTACCATCTCTAGGAAATGATTGCCCATGTTCCAACCTTTCATCCTTGAAACCTAAGTGGCATGAACCACCATCATCAACATAATATTGCCTTAAAAGTTCTACAACAGTTCTGGCAGCTAGGCTTGCATGATCTGCGAACTCAGCCGCAGCTTGAGCAGCAGAGGTAGCATCCTTAAATTTCATGTTCCAATTCTGCCTGCCAACAGAAAAATTACCAATACCATCTCCAGGAAATGAATGCCCATGTTCCAACCTTTCATCCTTGAAACCTAAGTGGCATGAACCACCATCATCAACACAATATTGCCTTGAAATTTCTACAACAGCTCTGGCACCTAGACTTGCATGTTCTGCAAACTCAGCCACTACTTGAGCAACAGAGGTAGCATCCTTAAATTTCATTTTCCAATACTACCTGCCAACAGAAAAATTACCATTACCATCTCCAGGTAATGATTGATCATGTTCCAACCTTTCATCCTTGAAACCTAAGTGGCTTGAACCACCATCATCAACATAATATTGCCTTGAAAGTTCTACAACTGCTCTGGTAGCTAGGGATGCATGTTTTGCAAAGTCAGCCGCTGCTTGAGCAGCAGAGGTAGCATCCTTAAATTTCATGTTCCAATTCTGCCTACAAATAAAAACATTACCATCTCCAAGAAATGATTGCCCATATTCTAACCTTTCATCCTTGAAACCTAAGTGGCATGAACCATCATCATCAACACAATATTGCCTTGAAAGTTCTACAACAGCTCTGGTAGCTAGGGTTGCATGTTCTGCAAAGTCAGCCGGTGCTTGAGCAACAGAGGTAGCATCCTTAAATTTTATGTTCCAATTCTGCCTGGCAATAGAAACATTACCATCTGCATGAAATGATTGCCCATGTTCCAACCTTTCATCCTTGAAACCTAAGTGGCATGAACCACCATCATCAACACAATATTGTCTTGAAAGTTCAACAACAGCTCTGGCAGCTAGGCCTGCATGTTTTGCACACTTAGCTGTTGCTTGAGCAACAGAGGTAGCATCCTTAAATTTTATTTTCCAATTCTATCTGCCAACAGAAAAATTACCATTACCATCTCTAGGAAATGATTGACCATGTTCCAACCTTTCATCCTTGAAACCTAAGTGGCATGAACCACCATCATCAACATAATATTGCCTTAAAAGTTCTACAACAGTTCTGGCAGCTAGGCTTGCATGATCTGCGAACTCAGCCGCAGCTTGAGCAGCAGAGGTAGCATCCTTAAATTTCATGTTCCAATTCTGCCTGCCAACAGAAAAATTACCAATACCATCTCCAGGAAATGAATGCCCATGTTCCAACCTTTCATCCTTGAAACCTAAGTGGCATGAACCACCATCATCAACACAATATTGCCTTGAAATTTCTACAACAGCTCTGGCACCTAGACTTGCATGTTCTGCAA
The DNA here is from genome assembly GCF_000390325.3 of Nicotiana tomentosiformis. Taxonomy (NCBI): domain Eukaryota; kingdom Viridiplantae; phylum Streptophyta; class Magnoliopsida; order Solanales; family Solanaceae; genus Nicotiana; species Nicotiana tomentosiformis. Next base: position 85,512 of record NW_027174648.1, read on the forward strand.
ACTCAGCCACTACTTGAACAACAGAGGTAGCATCCTTAAATTTCATTTTCCAATACTACCTGCCAACAGAAAAATTACCATTACCATCTCCAGGAAATGATTGATCATGTTCCAACCTTTCATCCTTGAAACCTAAGTGGCTTAAACCACCATCATCAATATAATATTGCCTTGAAAGTTCTACAACTGCTCTGGTAGCTAGGGATGCATGTTTTGCAAAGTCAGCCGCTGCTTGAGCAGCAGAGGTAGCATCCTTAAATTTCATGTTCCAATTCTGCCTACAAATAAAAACATTACCATCTCCAAGAAATGATTGCCCATATTCTAACCTTTCATCCTTGAAACCTAAGTGGCATGAACCATCATAATCAACACAATATTGCCTTGAAAGTTCTACAACAGCTCTGGTAGCTAGGGTTGCATATTCTGCAAAGTCAGCCGGTGCTTGAGCAGCAGAGGTAGCATCCTTAAATTTTATGTTCCAATTCTGCCTGGCAATAGAAACATTACCATCTACATGAAATGATTGCCCATGTTCCAACCTTTCATCCTTGAAACCTAAGTGGCATGAACCACCATCATCAACACAATATTGCCTTGAAAGTTCTATAACAACTCTGGCAGCTAGGCTTGCATGTTCTGCAAACTCAGCCGCTGCTTGAGCAATAGAGGTAGCATCCTTAAATTTCATGTTCCAATTCGGCCTGCCAACAGAAAAATTACCATTACCATCTCCAGGAAATGATTGCCCATGTTCCTACCTTTAATCCTTGAAACGTAAGTGGCATGAACCACCATCATCAACACAATATTGCCTTGAATGTTCTACAACAGCTCTGGCACCTAGGCTTACATATTCTGCAAAGTCAGCCGCTGCTTAAGCAGAAGAGGTAGCATCCTTACTTTTCATGTTCCAATTTTGACTGCCAACAGAAAAATTACCATTACCATCTCCAGGAAATGATTGCCCATGTTCCAACCTTTCATCCTTGAAACCTAAGTGGCATGAACCACCATCATCAACACAATATTGTCTTGAAAGTTCTACAACAGCTCTAGCAGCTAGTCTTGCATGTTCTTCAGACTTAGCCGCTGCTTGAGCAACAGAGGTAGCATCCTTAAATTTCATTTTCCAATTCTACCTGCCAACAGAAAAATTACAATTACCATCTACAGGAAATGATTGCCCATGTTCCAACCTTTCATCCTTGAAACCTAAGTGGCATGAACCACCATCATCAACACAGTTTTTCCTTGAACGTTCTACAACAGCTCTGGCAGCTAGGCTTGCATGTTCTGCAAACTCAGCCGCTGCTTGAGCAACAGAGGTAGCATCATAAAATTTCATGTTCCAATTCTGCCTGCCAACAGAAAAATTACGATTACCATCTCCAGGAAATGATTGTCGATGTTCCAACCTTTCATCCTTAAAACCTAAGTGGCATGAACCACCATCATCAACACAATATTGCCTTGAAAGTTCTACAATAGCTCTGGCAGCTAGGTTTGCATGTTCTGCAAACTCAGCCATTGCTTGAGCAGCAGAGGTAGCATCCTTAAATTTCATGTTCCAATTCTGCCTGCCAACAGAAAATTACCAATACCATCTCCAGGAAATGATTGCCCATGTTCCAACCTTTCATCCTTGAAACCTAAGTGGCATGAACCTCCATCATCAACACAATATTGCCTTGAAATTTCTACAACAGCTCTGGCAGCTACGCTTGCATGTTCTGCACACTCAGCCGCTGCTTGAGCAACAGAGGTAGCATCCTTAAATTTCATTTTCCAATTCTACCTACCAACAGAAAAATTACCATTACCATCTACAGGAAATGATTGCCGATGTTCCAACCTTTCATCCTTGAAACCTAAGTGGCATGAACCGCCATCATCAACACAATATTTCCTTTAACGTTCTACAATAGCTGTGGCAGCTAGGCTTGCATGTTCTGCAAACTCAGCCGCTACTTGAGCAACAGAGGTAGCGTCCTAAAATTTCATGTTCCAATTCTGCCTGCCAACAGAAAAATTACCATTACAATCTCCAGGAAATGATTGCCCATGTTCCAACCTTTCATCCTTGAAACCTAAGTGGCATGAACCACCATTATCAACACAATATTGCCTTGAAAGTTCTACAACAGCTCTGGCAGCTAGGCTTGCATGTTCTGCAAACTCAGCCGCTGCTTGAGCAGCAGAGGTAGCATCCTTAAATTTCATGTTCCAATTCTGCCTGCCAACAAAAAATTACCAATACCATCTCCAGGAAATGATTGCCCATGTTCCAACCTTTCATCCTTGAAACCTAAGTGGCATGAACCACCATCATCAGCACAATATTGCCTTGAAATTTCTACAACAGCTCTGGCAGCTAGGCTTACATGTTCTGCACACTCATCCGCTGCTTGAGCAACAGAGGTTGCATCCTTAAATTTCATTTTCCAATTCTACCTGCCAACAGAAAAATTACCATTACCATCTACAGGAAATGATTGCCCATGTTCCAACCTTTCATCCTTGAAACCTAAGTGGCATGAACCACCATCATCAACATAGTTTTTCCTTGAACATTCTACAACAGCTCTGGCAGCTAGGCTTGCATGTTCTGCAAACTCAGCCGCTGCTTGAGCAACAGAGGTAGCATCATAAAATTTCATTTTCCAATTCTGCCTGCCAATAGAAAAATTACGATTACCATCTCCAGGAAATAATTATCGATGTTCCAACCTTTCATCCTTAAAACCTAAGTGGCATGAACCACCATCATCAACATAATATTGCCTTGAAAGTTCTACAATAGCTCTGGTAGCTAGGGATGCATGTTTTGCAAAGTCAGCCGCTTCTTGAGCAGCAGAGGTAGCATCCTTAAATTTCATGTTCCAATTCTGCCTACAAATAGAAACATTACCATCTCCAAGAAATGATTGCCCATATTCTAACCTTTCATCCTTGAAACCTAAGTGGCATGAACCATCATCATCAACACAATATTGCCTTGAAAGTTCTACAATAGCTCTGGTCGCTAGGGTTGCATGTTCTGCAAAGTCAGCCGGTGCTTGAGCAGCAGAGGTAGCATCCTTAAATTTTATGTTCCAATTCTGCCTGGCAATAGAAACATTACCATCTGCATGAAATGATTGCCCATGTTCCAACCTTTCATCCTTGAAACCTAAGTGGCATGAACCACCATCATCAACACAATATTGCCTTGAAAGTTCTATAACAACTCTGGCAGCTATGCTTGCATGTTCTGCAAACTCAGCCGCTGCTTGAGCAATAGAGGTAGCATCCTTAAATTTCATGTTCCAATTCGGCCTGCCAACAGAAAAATTACCATTACCATCTCCAGGAAATGATTGCCCATGTTCCTACCTTTAATCCTTGAAACCTAAGTGGCATGAACCACCATCATCAACACAATATTTCCTTGAATGTTCTACAACAGCTCTGGCACCTAGGCTTACATATTCTGCAAAGTCAGCCGCTGCTTAAGCAGAAGAGGTAGCATCCTTACTTTTCATGTTCCAATTCTGCCTGCCAACAGAAAATTACCAATACCATCTCCAGGAAATGATTGCCCATGTTCCAACCTTTCATCCTTGAAACCTAAGTGGCATGAACCACCATCATCAACACAATATTGCCTTGAAATTTCTACAACAGCTCTGCCAGCTAGGCTTGCATGTTCTTCAGACTTAGCCGCTGCTTGAGCAACAGAGGTAGCATCCTTAAATTTCATGTTCCAATTCCGCCTGCCAACAGAAAATTACCAATACCATCTCCAGGAAATGATTGCCAATGTTCCAACCTTTCATCCTTGAAACCTAAGTGGCATGAACCACCATCATCAGCACAATATTGCCTTGAAATTTCTACAACAGCTCTGGCAGCTAGGCTTGCATGTTCTGCACACTCATCCGCTGCTTGAGCAACAGAGGTAGCATCCTTAAATTTCATTTTCCAATTCTACCTACCAACAGAAAAATTACCATTACCATCTACAGGAAATGATTGCCGATGTTCCAACCTTTCATCCTTGAAACCTAAGTGGCATGAACCACCATCATCAACATAATATTTCCTTTAACGTTCTACAATAGCTATGGCAGCTAGGCTTGCATGTTCTGCAAACTCAGCCGTTGCTTGAGCAACAGAGGTAGCATCCTAAAATTTCATGTTCCAATTCTGCCTGCCAACAGAAAAATTACCATTACAATCTTCAGGAAATGATTGTCCATGTTCCAACCTTTAATCCTTGAAACGTAAGTGGCATGAACCACCATCATCAACACAATATTGCCTTGAATGTTCTACAGCAGCTTTGGCACCTAGGCTTGCATATTCTGCAAACTCAGCCGCTGCTTAAGCAGAAGAGGTAGCATCCTTAGATTTCATGTTCAAATTCTGCCTGCCAACAGAAAATTACCAATACCATCTCCAGGAAATGATTGCCCATGTTCCAACCTTTCATCCTTGAAACCTAAGTGGCATGAACCACCATCATCAACACAATATTGCCTTGAAATTTCTACAACAGCTCTGCCAGCTAGGCTTGCATGTTCTTCAGACTTAGCCGCTGCTTGAGCAATAGAGGTAGCATCCTTAAATTTCATTTTCCAATTCTACCTGCCAACAGAAAAATTACCATTACCATCTACAGGAAATGATTGTCCATGTTCCAACCTTTCATCCTTGAAACCTAAGTGGCATGAACCACCATCATCAACACAGTTTTTCCTTGAACGTTCTACAACAGCTCTGGCAGCTAGGCTTGCATGTTCTGCAAACTCAGCCGCTGCTTGAGCAACAGAGGTAGCATCATAAAATTTCATGTTCCAATTCTGCCTGCCAACAGAAAAATTACGATTACCATCTCCAGGAAATGATTGTCGATGTTCCAACCTTTCATCCTTAAAACCTAAGTGGCATGAACCACCATCATCAACACAATATTGCCTTGAAATTTTTACAATAGCTCTGGCAGCTAGGTTTGCATGTTCTGCAAACTCAGCCGTTGCTTGAGCAGCAGAGGTAGCATCCTTAAATTTCATATTCCAATTCTGCCTGCCAACAGAAAATTACCAATACCATCTCCAGAAAATGATTGCCCATGTTCTAACCTTTCATCCTTGAAACCTAAGTGGCATGAACCACCATCATCAACACAATATTGCCTTGAAATTTCTACAACAGCTCTGGCAGCTACGCTTGCATGTTCTGCACACTCAGCCGCTGCTTGAGCAACAGAGGTAGCATCCTTAAATTTCATTTTCCAATTCTACCTACCAACAGAAAAATTACCATTACCACCTACAGGAAATGATTGCCAATGTTCCAACCTTTCATCCTTGAAACCTAAGTGGCATGAACCACCATCATCAACACAATATTTCCTTTAACATTCTACAATAGTTGTGGCAGCTAGGCTTGCATGTTCTGCAAACTCAGCCGCTGCTTGAGCAACAGAGGTAGCATCCTAAAATTTCATGTTCCAATTCTGCCTGCCAACAGAAAAATTACCATTACAATCTCCGGGAAATGATTGCCCATGTTCCAACCTTTCATCCTTGAAACCTAAGTGGCATGAACCACCATTATCAACACAATATTGTCTTGAAAGTTCTACAACAACTCTGGCAGCTAGGCTTGCATGTTCTGCAAACTCAGCCGCTGCTTGAGAAGCAGAGGTAGCATCCTTAAATTTCATGTTCCAATTCTACCTGCCAATAGAAAATTACCAATACCATCTCCAGGAAATGATTGCCGATGTTCCAACCTTTCATCCTTGAAACCTAAGTGGCATGAACCACCATCATCAACACAATATTTCCTTTAACGTTCTACAATAGCTATGGCAGCTAGGCTTGCATGTTCTGCAAACTCAGCCGCTGCTTGAGTAACAGAGGTAGCATCCTAAAATTTCATGCTCCAATTCTGCCTGCCAACAGAAAAATTACCATTACAATCTCCAGGAAATGATTGCCCATGTTCCAACCTTTCATCCTTGAAAACTAAGTGGCATGAACCACCATTATCAACACAATATTGCCTTGAAAGTTCTACAACAGCTCTGGCAGCTAGTCTTGCATGTTCTTCAAACTCAGCCACTGCTTGAGCAGCAGAGGTAGCATCCTTAAATTTCATGTTCCAATTCTACCTGCCAACAGAAAATTACCAATACCATCTCCAGGAAATGATTGCCCATGTTCCAACCTTTCATCCTTGAAACCTAAGTGGCATAAACCACCATCATCAACACAATATTGCCTTGAAATTTCTACAACAGCTCTAGCAGCTAGGCTTGCATGTTCTGCACACTCAGCCACTGCTTGAGCAACAGAGGTAGCATCCTAAAATTTCATGTTCCAATTCTGCCTGCCAACAGAAAAATTACCATTACAATCTCCAGGAAATGATTGCCCATGTTCCAGCCTTTCATCCTTGAAAACTAAGTGGCATGAACCACCATTATCAATACAATATTGCCTTGAAAGTTCTACAACAGCTCTGGCAGCTAGTCTTGCATGTTCTGCAAACTCAGCCGCTGCTTGAGAAGCAGAGGTAGCATCCTTAAATTTCATGTTCCAATTCTACCTGCCAATAGAAAATTACCAATACCATCTCCAGGAAATGATTGCCGATGTTCCAACCTTTCATCCTTGAAACCTAAGTGGCATGAACCACCATCATCAACACAATATTTCCTTTAACGTTCTACAATAGCTATGGCAGCTAGGCTTGCATGTTCTGCAAACTCAGCCGCTGCTTGAGTAACAGAGGTAGCATCCTAAAATTTCATGTTCCAATTCTGCCTACCAACAGAAAAATTACCATTACAATCTCCTGGAAATGATTGCCCATGTTCCAACCTTTCATCCTTGAAAACTAAGTGGCATGAACCACCATTATCAACACAATATTGCCTTGAAAGTTCTACAACAGCTCTGGCAGCTAGTCTTGCATGTTCTGCAAACTCAGCCACTGCTTGAGCAGCAGAGGTAGCATCCTTAAATTTCATGTTCCAATTCTACCTGCCAACAGAAAATTACCAATACCATCTCCAGGAAATGATTGCCCATTTTCCAACCTTTCATCCTTGAAACCTAAGTGGCATGAACCACCATCATCAACACAATATTGCCTTGAAATTTCTACAACAGCTCTAGCAGCTAGGCTTGCATGTTCTGCACACTCAGCCGCTGCTTGAGCAACAGAGGTAGCATCCTAAAATTTCATGTTCCAATTCTGCCTGCCAACAGAAAAATTACCATTACAATCTCCAGGAAATGATTGCCCATGTTCCAACCTTTCATCCTTGAAAACTAAGTGGCATGAACCACCATTATCAACACAATATTGTCTTGAAAGTTCTACAACAGCTCTGGCAGCTAGGCTTGCATGTTCTGCAAACTCAGCCGCTGCTTGAGAAGCAGAGGTAGCATCCTTAAATTTCATGTTCCAATTCTACCTGCCAATAGAAAATTACCAATACCATCTCCAGGAAATGATTGCCGATGTTCCAACCTTTCATCCTTGAAACCTAAGTGGCATGAAACACCATCATCAACACAATATTTCCTTTAACGTTCTACAATAGCTATGGCAGCTAGGCTTGCATGTTCTGCAAACTCAGCCGCTGCTTGAGTAACAGAGGTAGCATCCTAAAATTTCATGTTCCAATTCTGCCTACCAACAGAAAAATTACCATTACAATCTCCAGGAAATGATTGCCCATGTTCCAACCTTTCATCCTTGAAAACTAAGTGGCATGAACCACCATTATCAACACAATATTGCCTTGAAAGTTCTACAACAGCTCTGGCAGCTAGTCTTGCATGTTCTGCAAACTCAGCCACTGCTTGAGCAGCAGAGGTAGCATCCTTAAATTTCATGTTCCAATTCTACCTGCCAACAGAAAATTACCAATACCATCTCCAGGAAATGATTGCCCATGTTCCAACCTTTCATCCTTGAAACCTAAGTGGCATGAACCACCATCATCAACACAATATTTCCTTTAACGTTCTACAATAGCTGTGGCAGCTAGGCTTGCATGTTCTGCAAACTCAGCCGCTGCTTGAGCAACAGAGGTAGCGTCCTAAAATTTCATGTTCCAATTCTGCCTGCCAACAGAAAAATTACCATTACAATCTCCAGGAAATGATTGCCCATGTTCCAACCTTTCATCCTTGAAAAGTAAGTGGCATGAACCACCATTATCAACACAATATTGCCTTGAAAGTTCTACAACAGCTCTGGCAGCTAGTCTTGCATGTTCTGCAAACTCAGCCACTGCTTGAGCAGCAGAGGTAGCATCCTTAAATTTCATTTTCCAATTCTACCTGCCAACAGAAAAATTACCATTACCATCTACAGGAAATGATTGCCCATGTTCCAACCTTTCATCCTTGAAACCTAAGTGGTATGAACCACCATAATTAACACAATATTTCCTTGAGCATTCTACAACAGCTCTGGCAGCTAGGCTTGCATGTTCTGCAAACTCTGCCCCTGCTTGAGTAACAGAGGTAGCATTTTAAAATTTCATGTTCCAATTCTGCCTGCCAATAGAAAAATTACCATTACCATCTCCAGGAAATGATTGCCCATGTTTCAACCTTTCATCCTTGAAACCTAAGTGGCATGAACCACCATCATCAACACAATATTGCCTTGAAAGTTCTACAACAGCTCTGGCAGCTAGGCTTGCATGTTCTGCAAACTCAGCCGCTGCTTGAGCAACAGAGGTAGCATCATAAAATTTCATGTTCCAATTCTGCCTGCCAACAGAAAAATTACGATTACCATCTCCAGGAAATGATTGTCGATGTTCCAACCTTTCATCCTTAAAACCTAAGTGGCATGAACCACCATCATCAACACAATATTGCCTTGAAATTTCTACAATAGCTCTGGCAGCTAGGTTTGCATGTTCTGCAAACTCAGTCATTGCTTGAGCAGCAGAGGTAGCATCCTTAAATTTCATGTTCCAATTCTGCCTGCCAAAAGAAAATTACCAATACCATCTCCAGAAAATGATTGCCCATGTTCTAACCTTTCATCCTTGAAACCTAAGTGGCATGAACCACCATCATCAACACAATATTGCCTTGAAATTTCTACAACAGCTCTGGCAGCTAAGCTTGCATGTTCTGCACACTCAGCCGCTGCTTGAGCAACAGAGGTAGCATCCTTAAATTTCATTTTCCAATTCTACCTACCAACAGAAAAATTACCATTACCATCTACAGGAAATGATTGCCAATGTTCCAACCTTTCATCCTTGAAACCTAAGTGGCATGAACCACCATCATCAACACAATATTTCCTTTAACGTTCTACAATAGCAGTGGCAGCTAGGCTTGCATGTTCTGCAAACTCAGCCGCTGCTTGAGCAACAGAGGTAGCGTCCTAAAATTTCATGTTCCAATTCTGCCTGCCAACAGAAAAATTACCATTACAATCTCCAGGAAATGATTGCCCATGTTCCAACCTTTCATCCTTGAAACCTAAGTGGCATGAACCACCATTATCAACACAATATTGCCTTGAAAGTTCTACAACAGCTCTGGCAGCTAGGCTTGCATGTTCTGCAAACTCAGCCGCTGCTTGAGCAGCAGAGGTAGCATCCTTAAATTTCATGTTCCAATTCTGCCTGCCAACAGAAAATTACCAATACCATCTCCAGGAAATGATTGCCCATGTTCCAACCTTTCATCCTTGAAACCTAAGTGGCATGAACCACCATCATCAGCACAATATTGCCTTGAAATTTCTACAACAGCTCTGGCAGCTAGGCTTGCATGTTCTGCACACTCATCCGCTACTTGAGCAACAGAGGTAGCATCCTTAAATTTTATTTTCCAATTCTACCTGCCAACAGAAAAATTACCATTACCATCTACAGGAAATGATTGCCGATGTTCCAACCTTTCATCCTTGAAACCTAAGTGGCATGAACAACCATCATCAACACAATATTTCCTTTAACGTTCTACAATAGCTATGGCAGCTAGGCTTGCATGTTCTGCAAACTCAGCCGCTGCTTGAGCAACAGAGGTAGCATCCTAAAATTTCATGTTCCAATTCTGCCTTCCAACAGAAAAATTACCATTACAATCTCCAGGAAATGATTGTCCATGTTCCAACCTTCAATCCTTGAAACGTAAGCTGCATGAACCACCATCATCAACATAATATTGCCTTGAATGTTCTACAACAGCTTTGGCACCTAGGCTTGCATATTCTGCAAACTCAGCCGCTGCTTAAGCAGAAGAGGTAGTATCCTTACATTTCATGTTCCAATTCTGCCTGCCAACAGAAAATTACCAATACCATCTCCAGGAAATGATTGCCCATGTTCCAACCTTTCATCCTTGAAACCTAAGTGGCATGAACCACCATCATCAACACAATATTGCCTTGAAATTTCTACAACAGCTCTGCCAGCTAGGCTTGCATGTTCTTCAGACTTAGCCGCTGCTTGAGCAACAGAGGTAGCATCCTTAAATTTCATTTTCCAATTCTACCTGCCAACAGAAAAATTATCATTACCATCTACAGGAAATGATTGTCCATGTTCCAACCTTTCATCCTTGAAACCTAAGTGGCATGAACCACCATCATCAACACAATATTTCCTTTAACGTTCTACAATAGCTATGGCAGCTAGGCTTGCATGTTCTGCAAACTCAGCCGCTGCTTGAGCAACAGAGGTAGCATCCTAAAATTTCATGTTCCAATTCTGCCTGCCAACAGAAAAATTACAATTACAATCTCCAGGAAATGATTGTCCATGTTCCAACCTTTAATCCTTGAAACGTAAGTGGCATGAACCACCATCATCAACACAATATTGCCTTGAATGTTCTACAATAGCTTTGGCACCTAGGCTTGCATATTCTGCAAACTCAGCCGCTGCTTAAGCAGAAGAGGTAGCATCCTTACATTTCATGTTCCAATTCTGCCTGCCAACAGAAAATTACCAATACCATCTCCAGGAAATGATTGCCCATGTTCCAACCTTTCATCCTTAAAACCTAAGTGGCATGAACCACCATCATCAACACAATATTGCCTTGAAATTTCTACAACAGCTCTGGCAGCTAAGCTTGCATGTTCTGCACACTCAGCCGCTGCTTGAGCAACAGAGGTAGCATCCTTAAATTTCATTTTCCAATTCTACCTACCAACAGAAAAATTACCATTACCATCTACAGGAAATGATTGCCAATGTTCCAACCTTTCATCCTTGAAACCTAAGTGGCATGAACCACCATCATCAACACAATATTTCCTTTAACGTTCTACAATAGCAGTGGCAGCTAGGCTTGCATGTTCTGCAAACTCAGCCGCTGCTTGAGCAACAGAGGTAGCGTCCTAAAATTTCATGTTCCAATTCTGCCTGCCAGCAGAAAAATTACCATTACAATCTCCAGGAAATGATTGCCCATGTTCCAACCTTTCATCCTTGAAACCTAAGTGGCATGAACCACCATTATCAACACAATATTGCCTTGAAAGTTCTACAACAGCTCTGGCAGCTAGGCTTGCATGTTCTGCAAACTCAGCCGCTGCTTGAGCAGCAGAGGTAGCATCCTTAAATTTCATGTTCCAATTCTGCCTGCCAACAGAAAATTACCAATACTATCTCCAGGAAATGATTGCCCATGTTCCAACCTTTCATCCTTGAAACCTAAGTGGCATGAACCACCATCATCAGCACAATATTGCCTTGAAATTTCTACAACAGCTCTGGCAGCTAGGCTTGCATGTTCTGCACACTCATCCGCTGCTTGAGCAACAGAGGTAGCATCCTTAAATTTCATTTTCCAATTCTTCCTGCCAACAGAAAAAATACCATTACCATCTACAGGAAATGATTGCCGATGTTCCAACCTTTCATCCTTGAAACCTAAGTGGCATGAACCACCATCATCAGCACAATATTTCCTTGAAAGTTCTACAACAGCTCTGGCAGCTAGGCTTGCATGTTCTGCAAACTCAGCCGCTGCTTGAGCAGCAGAGGTAGCATCCTTAAATTTCATGTTCCAATTCTGCCTGCCAACAGAAAATTACCAATACCATCTCCAGGAAATGATTGCCCATGTTCCAACCTTTCATCCTTGAAACCTAAGTGGCATGAACCACCATCATCAGCACAATATTGCCTTGAAATTTCTACAACAGCTCTGGCAGCTAGGCTTGCATGTTCTGCACACTCATCCGCTGCTTGAGCAACAGAGGTAGCATCCTTAAATTTCATTTTCCAATTCTACCTGCCAACAGAAAAATTACCATTACCATCTACAGGAAATGATTGCCGATGTTCCAACCTTTCATCCTTGAAACCTAAGTGGCATGAACCACCATCATCAACACAATATTTCCTTTAACGTTCTACAATAGCTATGGCAGCTAGGCTTGCATGTTCTGCAAACTCAGCCGCTGCTTGAGCAACAGAGGTAGCATCCTAAAATTTCATGTTCCAATTCTGCCTGCCAACAGAAAAATTACCATTACAATCTCCAGGAAATGATTGTCCATGTTCCAACCTTTAATCCTTGAAACGTAAGTTGCATGAACCACCATCATCAACATAATATTGCCTTGAATGTTCTACAACAGCTTTGGCACCTAGGCTTGCATATTCTGCAAACTCAGCCGCTGCTTAAGCAGAAGAGGTAGTATCCTTACATTTCATGTTCCAATTCTGCCTGCCAACAGAAAATTACCAATACCATCTCCAGGAAATGATTGCCCATGTTCCAACCTTTCATCCTTGAAACCTAAGTGGCATGAACCACCATCATCAACACAATATTGCCTTGAAATTTCTACAACAGCTCTGCCAGCTAGGCTTGCATGTTCTTCAGACTTAGCCGCTGCTTGAGCAACAGAGGTAGCATCCTTAAATTTCATTTTCCAATTCTACCTGCCAACAGAAAAATTACCATTACCATCTACAGGAAATGATTGTCCATGTTCCAACCTTTCATCCTTGAAACCTAAGTGGCATGAACCACCATCATCAACACAATATTTCCTTTAACGTTCTACAATAGCTATGGCAGCTAGGCTTGCATGTTCTGCAAACTCAGCCGCTGCTTGAGCAACAGAGGTAGCATCCTAAAATTTCATGTTCCAATTCTGCCTGCCAACAGAAAAATTACCATTACAATCTCCAGGAAATGATTGTCCATGTTCCAACCTTTAATCCTTGAAACGTAAGTGGCATGAACCACCATCATCAACACAATATTGCCTTGAATGTTCTACAACAGCTTTGGCACCTAGGCTTGCATATTCTGCAAACTCAGCCGCTGCTTAAGCAGAAGAGGTAGCATCCTTACATTTCATGTTCCAATTCTGCCTGCCAACAGAAAATTACCAATACCATCTCCAGGAAATGATTGCCCATGTTCCAACCTTTCATCCTTAAAACCTAAGTGGCATGAACCACCATCATCAACACAATATTGCCTTGAAATTTCTACAACAGCTCTGGCAGCTAAGCTTGCATGTTCTGCACACTCAGCCGCTGCTTGAGCAACAGAGGTAGCATCCTTAAATTTCATTTTCCAATTCTACCTACCAACAGAAAAATTACCATTACCATCTACAGGAAATGATTGCCAATGTTCCAACCTTTCATCCTTGAAACCTAAGTGGCATGAACCACCATCATCAACACAATATTTCCTTTAACGTTCTACAATAGCAGTGGCAGCTAGGCTTGCATGTTCTGCAAACTCAGCCGCTGCTTGAGCAACAGAGGTAGCGTCCTAAAATTTCATGTTCCAATTCTGCCTGCCAGCAGAAAAATTACCATTACAATCTCCAGGAAATGATTGCCCATGTTCCAACCTTTCATCCTTGAAACCTAAGTGGCATGAACCACCATTATCAACACAATATTGCCTTGAAAGTTCTACAACAGCTCTGGCAGCTAGGCTTGCATGTTCTGCAAACTCAGCCGCTGCTTGAGCAGCAGAGGTAGCATCCTTAAATTTCATGTTCCAATTCTGCCTGCCAACAGAAAATTACCAATACCATCTCCAGGAAATGATTGCCCATGTTCCAACCTTTCATCCTTGAAACCTAAGTGGCATGAACCACCATCATCAGCACAATATTGCCTTGAAATTTCTACAACAGCTCTGGCAGCTAGGCTTGCATGTTCTGCACACTCATCCGCTGCTTGAGCAACAGAGGTAGCATCCTTAAATTTCATTTTCCAATTCTACCTGCCAACAGAAAAATTACCATTACCATCTACAGGAAATGATTGCTGATGTTCCAACCTTTCATCCTTGAAACCTAAGTGGCATGAACCACCATCATCAACACAATATTTCCTTTAACGTTCTACAATAGCTATGGCAGCTAGGCTTGCATGTTCTGCAAACTCAGCCACTGCTTGAGCAACAGAGGTAGCATCCTAAAATTTCATGTTCCAATTCTGCCTGCCAACAGAAAAATTACCATTACAATCTCCAGGAAATGATTGTCCATGTTCCAACCTTTAATCCTTGAAACGTAAGTGGCATGAACCACCATCATCAACATAATATTGCCTTGAATGTTCTACAACAGCTTTGGCACCTAGGCTTGCATATTCTGCAAACTCAGCCGCTGCTTAAGCAGAAGAGGTAGTATCCTTACATTTCATGTTCCAATTCTGCCTGCCAACAGAAAATTACCAATACCATCTCCAGGAAATGATTGCCCATGTTCCAACCTTTCATCCTTGAAACCTAAGTGGCATGAACCACCATCATCAACACAATATTGCCTTGAAATTTCTACAACAGCTCTGCCAGCTAGGCTTGCATGTTCTTCAGACTTAGCTGCTGCTTGAGCAACAGAGGTAGCATCCTTAAATTTCATTTTCCAATTCTACCTGCCAACAGAAAAATTACCATTACCATCTACAGGAAATGATTGTCCATGTTCCAACCTTTCATCCTTGAAACCTAAGTGGCATGAACCACCATCATCAACACAATATTTCCTTTAACGTTCTACAATAGCTATGGCAGCTAGGCTTGCATGTTCTGCAAACTCAGCCGCTGCTTGAGCAACAGAGGTAGCATCCTAAAATTTCATGTTCCAATTCTGCCTGCCAACAGAAAAATTACCATTACAATCTCCAGGAAATGATTGTCCATGTTCCAACCTTTAATCCTTGAAACGTAAGTGGCATGAGCCACCATGATCAACACAATATTGCCTTGAATGTTCTACAACAGCTTTGGCACCTAGGCTTGCATATTCTGCAAACTCAGCCGCTGCTTAAGCAGAAGAGGTAGCATCCTTACATTTCATGTTCCAATTCTGCCTGCCAACAGAAAATTACCAATACCATCTCCAGGAAATGATTGCCCATGTTCCAACCTTTCATCCTTGAAACCTAAGTGGCATGAACCACCATCATCAACACAATATTGCCTTGAAATTTCTACAACAGCTCTGCCAGCTAGGCTTGCATGTTCTTCAGACTTAGCCGCTGCTTGAGCAACAGAGGTAGCATCCTTAAATTTCATTTTCCAATTCTACCTGCCAACAGAAAAATTACCATTACCATCTACAGGAAATGATTGTCCATATTCCAACCTTTCATCCTTGAAACCTAAGTGGCATGAACCACCATCATCAACACAGTTTTTCCTTGAACGTTCTACAACAGCTCTGGCAGCTAGGCTTGCATGTTCTGCAAACTCAGCCGCTGCTTGAGCAATAGAGGTAGCATCATAAAATTTCATGTTCCAATTCTGCCTGCCAACAGAAAAATTACGATTACCATCTCCAGGAAATGATTGTCGATGTTCCAACCTTTCATCCTTAAAACCTAAGTTGCATGAACCACCATCATCAACATAATATTGCCTTGAAAGTTCTACAATAGCTCTGGCAGCTAGGTTTGCATGTTCTGCAAACTCAGCCGCTGCTTAGCAGCAGAGGTAGCATCCTTAAATTTCATGTTCCAATTCTGCCTGCCAACAGAAAATTACCAATACCATCTCCAGGAAATGTTTGCCCATGTTCCATCTTTTCATCCTTGAAACCTAAGTGGCATGAACCACCATCATCAACACAATATTGTCTTGAAAGTTCTACAATAGTTCTGGCAGCTAGGCTTGCATGTTCTGCAAACTCAGCCGCTGCTTGAGAAGCAGAGGTAGCATCCTTAAATTTCATGTTCCAATTCTACCTGCCAATAGAAAATTACCAATACCATCTCCAGGAAATGATTGCCGATGTTCCAACCTTTCATCCTTGAAACCTAAGTGGCATGAACCACCATCATCAACACAATATTTCCTTTAACGTTCTACAATAGCTATGGCAGCTAGGCTTGCATGTTCTGCAAACTCAGCCGCTGCTTGAGTAATAGAGGTAGCATCCTAAAATTTCATGTTCCAATTCTGCCTGCCAACAGAAAAATTACCATTACAATCTCCAGGAAATGATTGCCCATGTTCCAACCTTTCATCCTTGAAACCTAAGTGGAATGAACCACCATTATCAACACAATATTGCCTTGAAAGTTCTACAACAGCTCTGGCAGCTAGGCTTGCATGTTCTGCAAACTCAGCCGCTGCTTGAGCAGCAGAGGTAGCATCCTTAAATTTCATGTTCCAATTCTGCCTGCCAACAGAAAATTACCAATACCATCTCTAGGAAATGATTGCCCATGTTCCAACCTTTCATCCTTGAAACCTTAGTGGCATGAACCACCATCATCAACACAATATTGCCTTGAAATTTCTACAACAGCTCTGCCAGCTAGGCTTGCATGTTCTGCACACTCATCCGCTGCTTGAGCAACAGAGGTAGCATCCTTAAATTTCATTTTCCAATTCTACCTGCCAACAGAAAAATTACCATTACCATGATTGCCCATGTTCCAACCTTTCAATCTTGAAACCTAAGTGGCATGAACCACCATAATCAATACAATATTTCCTTGAACGTTCTACAACAACTCTGGCAGCTAGGCTTGCATGTTCTGCACACTCAGTCGCTGCTTGAGAAACAGAGGTAGCATCCTTAAATTTCATTTTCCAATTCTACCTGCCAACAGAAAAATTACCATTACCATCTACAGGAAATGATTGCCGATGTTCCAACCTTTCATCCTTGAAACCTAAGTGGCATGAACCACCATCATCAACACAATATTTCCTTTAACGTTCTACAATAGCTATGGCAGCTAGGCTTGCATGTTCTACAAACTCAGCCGCTGCTTGAGTAACAGAGGTAGCATCCTAAAATTTCATGTTCCAATACTGCCTGCCAACAGACAAATTACCATTACAATCTCCAGGAAATGATTGCCCATGTTCCAACCTTTCATCCTTGAAACCTAAGTGGCATGAACCACCATTATCAACATAATATTGCCTTGAAAGTTCTACAACAGCTCTGGCAGCTAGGCATGCATGTTCTGCAAACTCAGCCGCTGCTTGAGAATCAGAGGTAGCATCCTTAAATTTCATGTTCCAATTCTACCTGCCAATAGAAAATTACCAATACCATCTCCAGGAAATGATTGCCGATGTTCCAACCTTTCATCCTTGAAACCTAAGTGGCATGAACCACCATCATGAACACAATATTTCCTTTAATGTTCTACAATAGCTATGGCTGCTAGGCTTGCATGTTCTGCAAACTCAGCCGCTGCTTGAGCAACAGAGGTAGCATCCTAAAATTTCATGTTCCAATTCTGCCTACCAACAGAAAAATTACCATATTAATCTCCAGGAAATGATTGCCCATGTTCCAACCTTTCATCCTTGAAACCTAAGTGGCATGAACCACCATTATCAACACAATATTGTCTTGAAAGTTCTACAACAGCTCTGGCAGCTAGGCTTGCATGTTCTGCAAACTCAGCCGCTACTTGAGAAGCAGAGGTAGCATCCTTAAATTTCATGTCCAATTCTACCTGCCAATAGAAAATTACCAATACCATCTCCAGGAAATGATTGCCAATGTTCCAACCTTTCATCCTTGAAACCTAAGTGGCATGAACCACCATCATCAACACAATATTTCCTTTAACGTTCTACAATAGCTATGGCAGCTAGGCTTGCATGTTCTGCAAACTCAGCCGCTGCTTGAGTAACAGAGGTAGCATCCTAAAATTTCATGTTCCAATTCTGCCTACCAACAGAAAAATTACCATTACAATCTCCAGGAAATGATTGCCCATGTTCCAACCTTTCATCCTTGAAACCTAAGTGGCATGAACCACCATTATCAACACAATATTGCCTTGAAAGTTCTACAACAGCTCTGGCAGCTAGTCTTGCATGTTCTGCAAACTCAGCCACTGCTTGAGCAGCAGAGGTAGCATCCTTAAATTTCATGTTCCAATTCTACCTGCCAACAGAAAATTACCAATACCATCTCCAGGAAATGATTGCCCATGTTCCAACCTTTCATCCTTGAAACCTAAGTGGCATGAACCACCATCATCAACACAATATTGCCTTGAAATTTCTACAACAGCTCTAGCAGCTAGGCTTGCATGTTCTGCACACTCAGCCGCTGCTTGAGCAACAGAGGTAGCATCCTTAAATTTCATTTTCCAATTCTACCTGCCAACAGAAAAATTACCATTACCATCTACAGGAAATGATTGCCCATGTTCCAACCTTTCATCCTTGAAACCTAAGTGGTATGAACCACCATAATTAACACAATATTTCCTTGAACGTTCTACAACAGCTCTGGCAGCTAGGCTTGCATGTTCTGCAAACTCTGCCCCTGCTTGAGTAACAGAGGTAGCATTTTAAAATTTCATATTCCAATTCTGCCTGCCAATAGAAAAATTACCATTACCATCTCCAGGAAATGATTGCCCATGTTTCAACCTTTCATCCTTGAAACCTAAGTGGCACGAACCACCATCATCAACACAATATTGCCTTGAAAGTTCTACAACAGCTCTGGCAGCTAGGCTTGCATGTTCTGCAAACTCAGCCGCTGCTTGAGCAGTAGAGGTCGCATCCTTAAATTTCATGTTCCAATTCTTCCTGCCAACAGAAATATTACCAATACCATCTCCAGGAAATGATTGCCCATGTACCAACCTTTCATCCTTGAAACCTAAGTGGCATGAACCACCATTATCAACACAATATTGCCATGAAAGTTCTACAACAGCTCTGGCAGCTAGTCTTGCATGTTCTGCAAACTCAGCCACTGCTTGAGCAGCAGAGGTAGCATCCTTAAATTTCATGTTCCAATTCTACCTGCCAACAGAAAATTACCAATACCATCTCCAGGAAATGATTGCCCATGTTCCAACCTTTCATCCTTGAAACCTAAGTGGCATGAACCACCATCATCAACACAATATTGCCTTGAAATTTCTACAACAGCTCTGGCAGCTAGGCTTGCATGTTCTGCACACTCAGCCGCTGCTTGAGAACCAGAGGTAGCATCCTTAAATTTCATTTTCCAATTCTACCTGCCAACAGAAAAATTACCATTACCATCTACAGGAAATGATTGCCCATGTTCCAACCTTTCATCCTTGAAACCTAAGTGGTATGAACTACTATAATTAACACAATATTTCCTTGAACGTTCTACAACAGCTCTGGCAGCTAGGCTTGCATGTTCTGCAAACTCTGCCCCTACTTGAGTAACAGAGGTAGCATTTTAAAATTTCATGTTCCAATTCGGCCTGCCAATAGAAAAATTACCATAACCATCTCCAGGAAATGATTGCCCATGTTCCAACCTTTCATCCTTGAAACCTAAGTGGCATGAACCACCATCATCAACACAATATTACCTTGAAAGTTCTACAACAGCTCTGGCAGCTAGGCTTGCATGTTCTGCAAACTCAGCCGCTGCTTGAGCAGTAGAGGTCGCATCCTTAAATTTCATGTTCCAATTCTTCCTGCCAACAGAAATATTACCAATACCATCTCCAGGAAATGATTGCCCATGTACCAACCTTTCATCCTTGAAACCTAAGTGGCATGAACCACCATCACCAACACAATATTGCCTTGAAATTTCTACAACAGCTCTGGCAGCTAGGCTTGCATGTTCTGCAAACTCAGCCGCTACTTGAGCAACAGAGGTAGCATCCTTAAATTTCATTTTCCAATTCTACCTGCCAATAGAAAAATTACCATTACCATCTCCAGGAAATGATTGATCATGTTCCAACCTTTCATCCTTGAAACCTAAGTGGCATGAACCACCATCATCAACACAATATTTCCTTGAAAGTTCTACAACAGCTCTGGTAGCTAGGGTTGCATATTCTGCAAAGTCAGCCGTTGTTTGAGCAGCAGAGGTAGCATCCTTAAATTTCATGTTCCAATTCTTCCTTCCAATAGAAACATTACCATCTCTAGGAAATGCTTGCCCATATTCCAACCTTTCAACCTTGAAACCTAAGTGGAATGAACCACCATCATCAACACAATATTTCCTTGAAAGTTCTACAACAGCTCTGGTAGCTAGAGTTGCATGTTCTGCAAAGTCAGCCGTTGCTTGAGCGGCAGAGGTAGCATCCTTCAATTTCATGTTCCAATTCTGCCTGCTACTAGAAACATTACCATCTCCAGGAAATGATTGCCCATGTTCTAACCTTTCATCCTTGCAACCTAAGTTGCATGAACCACCATCATCAACACAGTATTGCCTTCAAAGTTCTATAACAACTCTGGCAGCTAGGCTTGCATGTTCTGCAAACTCAGCCGCTACTTGAGCAGAAGAGGTAGCATCCTTAAATTTCATGTTCCAATTCTGCCTGCCAATAGAAACATTACCATCTCCAGGAAATGATTGCCCATGTTCCAACCTTCCATCCTTGAAACCTAAGTGGCATGAACCACCATCATCAACACAAAATTGTCTTGAAAGTTCTACAACAGCTCTGGCAGCTAGGCTTGCATATTCTGCAAACTCAGCCCCTGCTTGAGCAGCAAATGTAGAATCCTTAAATTTCATGTTCCAATTCTGCCTGCGAACAGAAGAATTACCAATACCATCTCTAGGAAATGATTGCCCATGTTCCAACCTTTTATCCTTGAAACCTAAGTGGCATGAACCACCATCACCAACACAATATTGCCTTGAAATTTCTACAACAGCTCTGGCAGCTAGGCTTGCATGTTCTGCAAACTCAGCCGCTGCTTGAATAGCAGAGGTAGCATCCTTAAATTTCATTTTCCAATTCTACCTGCCAATAGAAAAATTACCATTACCATCTCCAAGAAATGATTGCCGATGTTCCAACCATTCATTCTTGAAACCTAAGTGGCATGAACCACCATCATCAACACAATATTGCCTTGAAAGTTCTTCAACAGCTCTAGCAGCTAGGCTTGCATGTTTTGCAAACTCAGCCGCTGTTTGAGCAGAAGAGGTAGCATTCTTAAATTTCATGTTCCAATTCTGCCTGCCAACAGACAAATTACCATTACCATTTCCAGGAAATGATTGCCCATGCTCCAACCTTTCATCCTTGAAGCCTAAGTGGCATGAACCACCATCATCAACACAATATTGCCTTGAATGTTGTACAACAGCTCTGGCAGCTAGGCTTGCATGTTCTGCAAACTCAGCCGCTTCATGAGCAGAAGAGGTTGCATCCTTAAATTTCATGTTCCAATTCTACCTGCCAATATTAAAATTACCATTCCTATCTCCAGGAAATGATTGCCCATGATCCAACCTTCCATCCTTGAAACCTAAGTGGCATGAACCACCATCATCAACACAATATTGCCTTGAAAGTTATCCAACAGCCCTGGCATCTAGGCTTGCATGTTCTGCAAACTCAGCCGCTGCTTGAGCAGCAGAGGCAGCATCCTTAATTTCATGTTCCAATTCTGCCTGCCAACAGAAAAATTACCATCTCCAGGAAATGATTGCCCATGTTCCAACCTTTCATCCTTGAAACCTAAGTGGCATGAACCACCATCATTAACACAATTTTGTCTTGAAAGTTCTACAACAGCTATGGCAGTTAGGCTTGCATGCTCTGCAAACTCAGCCGCTGCTTGAGTAGCAGTGGTAGCATCCTTAAATTTCATGTTCCAATTCTACCTGCCAATAGAAAAATTACCATCCCCATCTCCAGGAAATGATTCCCGATGTTCCAACCATTCATTCTTGAAACCTAAGTGGCATGAACCACCATCATCAACACAATATTGCCTTGAAAGTTCTCCAACAGCTCTAGCAGCTGGGCTTGCATGTTCTGCAAACTCAGCCGCTGCTTGAGCAACAGAGGTGGCATTCTTAAATTTCATGTTCCAATTCTGCCTGCCAACAGACAAATTACCATTACCATTTCCAGGAAATGATTGCCCATGTTCCAACCTTTCATCCTTGAATCCTAAGTGGCATGAACCACCATCATCAACACAATATTGCCTTGAAAGTTGTACAACAGCTCTGGCAGCTAGGCTTGCATGTTCTGCAAACTCAGCCGCTTCATGAGCAGAAGAGGTAGCATCCTTAAATTTCATATTCCAATTCTGCCTGCCAACAGTAAAATTACCACTCCCATCTCCAGGAAATGATTGCCCATGTTCCAACCTTCCATCCTTGAAACCTAAGTGGCATGAACCACCATCATCAACACAATATTGCTTTGAAAGTTCTACAACAACTCTGGCAGCTAGGGTTGCATGTTCTGCAAACTCAGCCGCTGCTTGAGTAGCAGAGGTAGCATCCTTAAATTTCATGTTCCAATTCTACCTGCCAACAGAAAAATTACCATTACCATCTCCAGGAAATGATTGTCCATGTTCCAACCTTTCATCCTTGAAACCTAAGTGGCATGAACCACCATCATCAACATAATGTTGCCTTGAATGTTCTCTAACAGCCCTGGCATCTAGGCTTGCATGTTCTGCAAACTCAGCCGCTGCTTGAGCAGCAGAGGTAGCATTCTTAATTTCATGTTCCAATTCTGCCCGCCAACAGTAAAATTACCATTCCCATCTCCAGGAAATGATTGCCCATGTTCCAACCTTCCATCCTTGAAACCTAAGTGGCATGAACCACCATCATCAATACAATATTGCCTTGAAAGTTCTACAACAGCTCTGGCAGCTAGGCTTGCATGTTCTGCAAACTCAGCCGCTGCTTGAGTAGCAGAGGTAGCATCCTTAAATTTCATGTTCCAATTCTACCTGCCAACAGAAAAATTACCATTACCATCTCCAAGAAATGATTGCCGATGTTCCAACCATTCATTCTTGAAACCTAACTGGCATGAACCACCATCATCAACACAATATTGCCTTGAAAGTTCTTCAACAGCTCTAGCAGCTAGGCTTGCATGTTTTGCAAACTCAGCCGCTGTTTGAGCAGAAGAGGTAGCATTCTTAAATTTCATGTTCCAATTCTGCCTGCCAACAGACAAATTACCATTACCATTTCCAGGAAATGATTGCCCATGCTCCAACCTTTTATCCTTGAAGCCTAAGTGGCATGAACCACCATCATCAACACAATATTGCCTTGAAAGTTCTACAACAGCTCTGGCAGCTAGGCTTACATGTTCTGCAAACTCAGCCGCTTCATGAGCAGAAGAGGTTGCATCCTTAAATTTCATGTTCCAATTCTGCCTGCCAACAGACAAATTACCATTACCATTTCCAGGAAATGATTGCCCATGCTCCAACCTTTCATCCTTGAAACCTAAGTGGCATGAACCACCATCATCAACACAATGTTGCCTTGAATGTTCTCTAACAGCCCTGGCATCTAGGCTTGCATGTTCTGCAAACTCAGCCGCTGCTTGAGCAGCAGAGGCAGCATTCTTAATTTCATGTTCCAATTCTGCCTGCCAACAGAAAAATTACCATCTCCAGGAAATGATTGCCCATGTTCCAACCTTTCATCCTTGAAACCTAAGTGGCATGAACCACCATCATCAACACAATATTGCCTTGAAAGTTCTACAACAGCTCTGGCAGCTAGGCTTGCATGTTCTGCAAACTCAGCCGCTGCTTGAGTAGCAGAGGTAGCATCCTTAAATTTCATGTTCCAATTCTACCTGCCAATAGAAAAATTACCATTACCATCTCCAAGAAATGATTGCCGATGTTCCAACCATTCATTCATGAAACCTAAGTGGCATGAACCACTATCATCAACACAATATTGCCTTGAAAGTTCTCCAACAGCTCTAGCAGCTAGGCTTGCATGTTCTGCAAACTCAGCCGCTGTTTGAGCAGAAGAGGTAGCATTCTTAAATTTCATGTTCCAATTCTGCCTGCCAACTGACAAATTACCATTACCATTTCCAGGAAATGATTGCCCATGCTCCAACCTTTCATCCTTGAAGCCTAAGTGGCATGAACCACCATCATTAACACAATATTGCCTTGAAAGTTGTACAACAGCTCTGGCAGCTAGGCTTGCATGTTCTGCAAACTCAGCCGCTTCATGAGCAGAAGAGGTAGCATCCTTAAATTTCATGTTCCAATTCTGCCTGCGAACAGTAAAATGACCATTCCCATCTCCAGGAAATGATTGCCCATGTTCCAACCTTCCATCCTTGAAACCTAAGTGGCATGAACCACCATCATCAATACAATATTGCCTTGAAAGTTCTACAACAGCTCTGGGAGCTAGGCTTGCATGTTCTGCAAACTCAGCCGCTGCTTGAGTAGCAGAGGTAGCATCCTTAAATTTCATGTTCCAATTCTACCTGCCAACAGAAAAATTACCATTACCATCTCCTGGAAATGATTGCCCATGTTCCAACCTTTCATCCTTGAAACCTAAGTGGCATGAACCACCATCATCAACACAATATTGCCTTGAAAGTTCTCCAATAGCCCTGGCATCTAGGCTTGCATGTTCTGCAAACTCAGCCGCTGCTTGAGTAGCAGAGGCAGCATCCTTAATTTCATGTTCCAATTCTGCCTGCCAACAGAAAAATTACCATCTCCAGGAAATGATTGCCCATGTTCCAACCTTTCATCCTTGAAACCTAAGTTGCATGAACCACCATCATCAACACAATTTTTCCTTGAAAGTTCTACAACAGCTCTGGCAGCTAGGCTTGCATGTTCTGCAAAATCAGCCGCTGCTTGAGTAGCAGAGGTAGCATCCTTAAATTTCATGTTCCAATTCTACCTGCCAATAGAAAAATTACCATTACCATCTCCCGGAAATGATTGCCGATGTTCCAACCACTTATTCTTGATACCTAAGTGGCATGAACCACCATCATCGACATAATATTGCCTTGAAAGTTCTCCAACAGCTCTAGCAGCTAGGCTTGCATGTACTGCAAACTCAGCCGCTGTTTGAGCAGAAGAGGTAGCATTCTTAAATTTCATGTTCCAATTCTGCCTGCCAACAGACGATTTACCATTACCATTTCCAGGAAATGATTGCCCATGTTCTAACCTTTCATCCTTGAAAGAAACATGGAGTAAAGGACTCAACCTGTAAGTCTGAATAGCTCTGTGAATCATGAAACATTTATAATGTGAAACACCATCATCAACATAATATTGCCTTGATAGTTGTACAACATCTCTGGAAACTAGGGTTGCATGTTCTGCAAAGTCAGCCGCTGCTTGAGAATCAGAGGTAGCATCTTTAAATTTCATGTTCTATTCTGCCTGCCAATAGAAAAATTACCATCTCCAGGAAATGATTGCCCATATTCCAACCTTTCATCCTTGAAACCTAAGTGGCATGAACCATAATTATCAACACAATATTTCCTTGAGAAGTTCTACAACAGCTCTGACAGCTAGGCCTGCATGTTCTGCAAACTCAACTGTTGCTTGAGCAGCAGAGGTAGCATCCTTAAATTTCAAGTTCCAATTGTGCGTGCCAATAGAAAAATTACCATTACCATCTCTAGGAAATGATCGCCCATGTTCTAACCATTCATTCTTGAAACCTAAGTGGCATGAACAACCATCATCACCATAATATTTCCTTGAAAGTTCTCCAACAGCTCTGGCAGTTAGGCTTGCATGTTCTGCAAACTCAGTCGCTTCTTGAGCAGAAGAGGTAGCATCCTTAAATTTCATGTTCCAACTCGGCCGGCCAACAGAAAAATTACCATTACTATCTCCATGAAATGATTGCCCATGTTCCAACCATTCATTCTTGAAACCTAAGTGGCATGAACCACCATCATCAACACAATATTGCCTTGAAAGTTCTCCAACAGCTAGGCTTGTATGTTTTGCAAACTCAGCCGCTGTTTGAGCAGAAGAGGTAGCATCCTTAAATTTCATGTTCCAATTTTGCCTGCCAACAGACAAATTACCATTACCATTTTCGAGGAAATGATTGCCCATGTTCCAACCTTTCATCCTTGAAGCCTAAGTGGCATGGACGACCATCATCAACACAATATTACCTTGAAAGTTGTACAACAACTCTGGAAACTAGGGTTGCATATTCTGCAAAGTCAGCCGCTGCTTGAGAAGCAGAGGTAGCATCTTTAAATTTCATGTTCTATTCTGCCTGCCAATAGAAAAATTACCATCTCCAGGAAATGATTGCCCATATTCCAACCTTTCATCCTTGAAACCTAAGTGGCATGAACCACCATTATCAACACAATATTTCCTTGAAAGTTCTACAACAGCTCTGACAGCTAGGCCTGCATGTTCTGCAAACTCAACCGTTGCTTGAGTAGCAGAGGTAGCATCCTTAAATTTCAAGTTCTAATTATGCCTGCCAATACAAAATTTACCATCTCCAGGAAATGATTGCCCATGTTCCAACCTTTTATCCTTGAAACTTAAGTGGCTTGAACCACCATCATCAACACAATATTGCCTTGAAAGTTCTCCAACAGTTGTGGCAGCTAGGCTTGCATGTTCTGCAAACTCAGCCGCTGCTTGAGCAGAAGAGGTAGCATCCTTAAATTTTATGTTCCAATTCTGCCTGCCAACAGACAAATTACCATTACCATCTCCAGGAAATGATTGCCCATGTTCCAACCTTTCATTCTTGAAACCTAAGTGGCATGAACCACCATCATTAACACAATATTGCCTTGAAAGTTGTACAACAGCTCTGGAAACTAGGGTTGCATATTTTGCAAAGTCTGCCGCTGCTTGAGAAGCAGAGGTAGCATCTTTAAATTTCATGTTCTATTCTGCCTGCCAATAGAAACATTACCATCTCCTGGAAATGATTGCCCATATTCCAACCTTTCATCCTTGAAACCTAAGTGGCATGAACCACCATCATCAACACAATATTGCCTTCAAAGTTCTACAATAGTTCTGACAGCTAGGCTTGCATGTTCTGCAAACTCAACCGCTGCTTGAGCAGCTGAGGTAGCATCCTTAAATTTCATGTTCCAATTGTGCCTGCCAATAGAAAATTTACCATCTCCAGGAAATGATTTCCCATGTTCCAACCTTTTATCCTTGAAACCTAAGTGGCATGAACTACCATCATCAACACAATCTTGCCTTGAAAGTTCTACAACAGCTCTGGTAGGTAGTCTTGCATGTTCTGAAAACTCAGCCGTTGCTTGAGCAGTAGCGGTAGAATCCTTAAATTTCATGTTCCAATTCTGCCTGCCAATAGAAAAATTACCATTACCATCTCCAGGAAATGATTGCCCATGTTCCAACCATTCATTCTTGAAACCTAAGTGGCATGAACCACCATCATCAACACAATATTGCCTTGAAAGTTCTCCAACAGCCCTAGCAGCTAGGCTTGCATGTTCTGCAAACTCAGCCGATGCTTGAGCAGCAGAGGCAGCATCCTTAATTTCATGTTCTAATTCTGCCTGCCAACAGAAAAATTACCATTACCATCTCAAGGAAATGATTTCCCATGTTCCAACCTTTCATCCTTGAAACCTAAGTGGAATGAACCACCATCATCAACACAATATTGCCTTGAAAGTTCTACAACAGCTCTGACAGCTAGGCTTGCATGTTCTGCAAACTCAACCGGTGCTTGAGCAGCTGAGGTAGCATCCTTTAATTTCATGTTCCAATTGTGCCTGCCAATAGAAAATTTACCATCTCCAAGAAATGATTTCCCATGTTCCAACCTTTTATCCTTGAAACCTAAGTGGCATGAACCACCATCATCAATACAATCTTGCCTTGAAAGTTCTACAACAGCTCTGGCAGGTAGTCTTGCATGTTCTGAAAACTCAGCCGCTGCTTGAGCAGCAGCGGTAGAATCCTTAAATTTCATGTTCCTATTCTGCCTGCCAATAGAAAAATTACCATTACCATATCCAGGAAATGATTGCCCATGTTCCAACCATTCATTCTTGAAACCTAAGTGGCATGAACCACCATCATCAACACAATATTGCCTTGAAAGTTCTCCAACAGCCCTGGCAGCTAGGCTTGCATGTTCTGCAAACTCAGCCGCTGCTTGAGCAGCAGAGGTAGCATCCTTAAATTTCATGTTCCAATTCTGCCTCCCAATAGAAAAATTACCATCTCCAGGAAATGATTTCCCATATTCCAACCTTTCATCCTTGAAACCTAAGTGGAATGAACCACCATCATTAACACAATATTGCCTTGAAAGTTCTACAACAGCTCTGGTAGCTAGGCTTGCATGTTTTGCAAATTCAGCCGTTGCTTGAGTAGCAGAGGCAGCATCCTTAACTTTCATGTTCTAATTCTGCCTGTCAACAGAAAAATTACCATTACCATCTCAAGGAAATGATTGCCTATGTTCCAACCTTTCATCCTTGAAATCTAAGTGGCATGAACCACCATCATCAACACAATATTGCCTTGAAAGTTCTACAAAAGCTCTGGCAACTAGGGTTGCATGTTCTGCAAAGTCAGCCGCTGCTTGAGAAGCATAGGTAGCATATTTAAATTTCATGTTCAATTCTGCGAGCTAATAGAAAATTTACCATCTCCAGGAAATGATTACCCATGTTCCAATCTTTTATCCTTGAAACCTAAGTGGCATGAACCACCATACTCAATAAAATATTGCCTTGAAAGTTCTACAACAGCTCTGGCAGCTAGGCTTGCATGTTCTATAAACTCAGCCGCTGCTTGAGCAGCAGCGGCAACATCCTTTATTTCATGTTCAAATTCTGCCTGCCAACAGAAAAATTACCATCTCCAGGAAATGATAGCCCATGTTCCAACCTTTCGTCCTTGCAACCTAAGTTGCATGAACCACCATCATCAACACAGTATTGCCTTCAAAGTTCTATAACAACTCTGGCAGCTAGGCTTGCATGTTCTGCAAACTCAGCCGCTACTTGAGTAGCAGAGGTAGCATCCTTAAATTTCAGGTTCCAATTATGCTTGCCAACAGAAAAATTACCATTACCATCTCCAGGAAATGATTGCCCATGTTCCAACCTTTCATCCTTGAAACCTAAGTGGCATGAACCACCATCATGAACACAATATTGTCTTGAAAGTTCTACAACAGCTCTGGCAGCTAGGCTTGCATATTCTGCAAACTCAGCCCCTGCTTGAGCAGCAAATGTAGAATCCTTAAATTTCATGTTCCAATTCTGCCTGCGAACAGAAGAATTACCAATACCATCTCCAGGAAATGATTGCCCATGTTCCAACCTTTTATCCTTGAAACCTAAGTGGCATGAACCACCATCACCAACACAATATTGCCTTGAAATTTCTACAACAGCTCTGGGAGCTAGGCTTGCATGTTCTGCAAACTCAGCCGCTGCTTGAGAAATAGAGGTAGCATCCTTAAATTTCATTTTCCAATTCTACCTGCCAATAGAAAAATTACCATTACCATCTCCAGGAAATGATTGATC
This sequence comes from Nicotiana tomentosiformis, assembly GCF_000390325.3. Classification (NCBI taxonomy): domain Eukaryota; kingdom Viridiplantae; phylum Streptophyta; class Magnoliopsida; order Solanales; family Solanaceae; genus Nicotiana; species Nicotiana tomentosiformis. The sequence goes on from NW_027174648.1 coordinate 115,285, forward strand.
ATGTTCCAGCCTTTCATCCTTGAAACCTAAGTGGCATGAACCACCATCATCAACACAATATTGCCTCAAAAGTTCTATAATAGCTCTGGTAGCTAGGGTTGCATGTTCTGCAAAGTCAGCCGCTGCTTGAGCAGCAGAGGTAGCATCTTTAAATTTCATGTTCCAATTCTGCCTGCCAATAGAAACATTACCATCTCCAGGAAATGATTGCCCATGTTCCAACCTTTCATCCTTGAAACCTAAGTGGCATGAACCAACATCATCAACACAATATTGCCTTGAATGTTCTATAACAACTCTGGTAGCTAGGCTTGCATGTTCTGCAAACTCATCCGCTGCTTGAGCAGCAGAGGTAGCATCCTTAAATTTCATGTTCCAATTCTGCCTGCCAACAGAAAAATTACCATTACCATCTCCAGGAAATGATTGCCCATGTTCCAACCTTTCATCCTTGAAACCTAAGTGGCATGAACCACCATCATCAACACAATATTGCCTTGAAATTTCTACAACAGCTCTGGCAGCTAGGCTTACATGTTCTGCAAAGTCAGCCGCTGCTTGAGCAGCAGAGGTAGCATCCTTAATTTTCATGTTCCAATTATGACTGCCAACAAAAAAAAAACTATTACCATCTCCAGGAATTGATTGCCCATGTTCCAACCTTTCATCCTTGAAACCTAAGTGGCATGAACCACCATCATCAACACAATATTGTCTTGAAAGTTCCACAACAGCTCTGGCAGCTAGGCTTGCATATTCTGCAAACTCAGCCCCTGCTTGAGCAGCAAATGTAGAATCCTTAAATTTCATGTTCCAATTCTGCCTGCCAATAGAAACATTACCATCTCCAGGAAATGATTGCCCATGTTCCAACCTTTCATCCTTGAAACCTAAGTGGCATGAACCAACATCATCAACACAATATTGCCTTGAATGTTCTATAACAACTCTGGTAGCTAGGCTTGCATGTTCTACAAACTCAGCCGCTGCTTGAGCAACAGAGGTAGCATCCTTAAATTTCATGTTCCAATTCTGCCTGCCAACAAAAACATTACCATTACCATCTCTAGGAAATGATTGCCCATGTTCCAACCTTTCATCCTTGAAACCTAAGTGGCATGAACCACCATCATCAACACAATATTTCCTTGAAAGTCCTATAACAGCTCTGGCAGCTAGGTGTGCATGTTCTGCAAACTCAACCGCTGATTGAGCAACAGAGGTAGCATCCTTAATTTTCATGTTCCAATTATGACTGCCAACAAAAAAATAACTATTACCATCTCCAGGAATTGATTGCCCATGTTCCAAACTTTCATCCTTGAAACCTAAGTGGCATGAACCACCATCATCAACACAATATTGTCTTGAAAGTTCCACAACAGCTCTGGCAGCTAGGCTTGCATATTCTGCAAACTCAGCCCCTGCTTGAGCAGCAAATGTAGAATCCTTAAATTTCATGTTCCAATTCTGCCTGCGAACAGAAGAATTACCATTACCATCTCCAGGAAATGATTGCCCATGTTCCAACCTTTAATTCTTGAAACCTAAGTGGCATGAACCACCATCATCAACACAATATTATCTTGAAAGTTCTACAACAGCTCTGGCACCTAGGGTTGCATATTCTGAAAACTCAGCCACTGCTTGAGTAGCAGAGGTAGCATACTTAAATTTCATGTTCCAATTCTGCCTGCCAACAGAAAAATTACCATCTCCAGGAAATGGTTGCCCATATTCCGACCTTTCATCCTTGAAACCTAAGTGGCATGAACTACCATCATCAACACAATATTGCCTTGAAAGTCCTACAACAGCTCTGGCAGATAGGCTTGCATATTCTGCAAACTCAGCCGCTGCTTGAGCAGCAGAGGTAGCATTCTTAAATTTCATGTTCCAATTCTGCCTGCCAACAGAAAAATTACCATTATCATCTCCAGGAAATTATTGCCCATGTTCCAACCTTTCATCCTTGTAGCCTAAGTGGCATGAACCACCATCATCAATACAATATTGCCTTGAAAGTTCTACAACAGCTCTGGCAGCCAGGCTTGCATATTCTGCAAACTCAGCCCCTGCTTGAGCAGCAAATGTAGAATCCTTAAATTTCATGTTCCAATTCTGCCTGCGAACAGAAGAATTACCATTACCATCTCCTGGAAATGATTGCCCATGTTCCAACCTTCCATCCTTGAAACCTAAGTGGCATGAACCACCATCATCAACACAAAATTATCTTGAAAGTTCTACAACAGCTCTGGCAGCTAGGCTTGCATATTCTGCAAACTCAGCCCCTGCTTGAGCAGCAAATGTAGAATCCTTAAATTTCATGTTCCAATTCTGCCTGCGAACAGAAGAATTACCAATACCATCTCTAGGAAATGATTGCCCATGTTCCAACCTTTTATCCTTGAAACCTAAGTGGCATGAACCACCATCACCAACACAATATTGCCTTGAAATTTCTACAACAGCTCTGGCAGCTAGGCTTGCATGTTCTGCAAACTCAGCCGCTGCTTGAGCAGCAGAGGTATCATCCTTAAATTTCATGTTCCAATTCTGCTTGCCAACAGAAAAATTACCATTACCATCTCCAGGAAATTATTGCCCATGTTCCAACCTTTTATCCTTGAAACCTAAGTTGAATGAACCACCATCATCAACACAATATTGCCTTGAAAGTTCTACAACAACTCTGGCAGCTAGGCTTGCATGTTCTGCAAACTCAGCCGCTACTTGAGCAGCAGAGGTAGCATCCTTAAATTTCATGTTCCAATTCTGCCTGCTAACAGAAAAATTACCAATACCATCTCCAGGAAATGAATGCCCATGTTCCAACCTTTCATACTTGAAACCTAAGTGGCATGAACCACCATCATCAACATAATATTGCCTTGAAATTTCTACAACAGCTCTGGCAGCTAGGCTTGCATATTCTGCAAACTAAGCCGATGCTTGAGCAGCAGAGGTAGCATCCTAAATTTCATGTTCCAATTCTGCCTGCCAACAGACAAATTACCATCTCCAAGAAATGATTGCCCATATTCCAACCTTTCATCCATGAAACCTAAGTAGCATGAACCACCAACATCAACACAATATTTCCTTGAAAGTACTATAACAGCTCTGGCAGCTAGGCTTGCATGTTCTGCAAACTCAGCCGCTGCTTGAGTAGCAGAGGTAGCATCCTTAAATTTCATGTTCCATTTCTGCCTGCCAATAGACAAATTACCATCTACAAGAAATGATTGCCTATATTCCAACCTTTCATCATTGAAACCTAAGTGGCATGAACCACCATCATCAACACAATATTGCCTTGAAAGTACTACAACAGCTCTTGCAGCTAGGCTTGCATGTTCTACAAACTCAGCCGCTGCTTGAGCAACAGAGGTAGCATCCTTAAATTTCATGTTCCAATTCTGCCTGCCAACAAAAACATTACCATTACCATCTCTAGGAAATGATTGCCCCTGTTCCAACCTTTCATCCTTGAAACCTAAGTGGCATGAACCACCATCATCAACACAATATTTCCTTGAAAGTCCTATAACAGCTCTGGCAGCTAGGTGTGCATGTTCTGCAAACTCAACCGCTGCTTGAGCAACAGAGGTAGCATCCTTAAATTTCATGTTCCAATTTTGCCTGCCAACAGAAAAATTACCATCTCCAGGAAATAATTGCCCATATTCCAACCTTTCATCCTTGAAACCTAAGTGGCATGAACCACCATCATAATACAATATTGCCTTGAAAGTTCTACAATAGCTCTGGTAGCTAGGCTTGCATGTTCTGCAAACTCAACCAATGCTTGAGCAGCAGATGTAGCATCCTTAAATTTCAGGTACCAATTCTTCCTGCCAACAGAAAAATTACCATTACTATCTCCAGGAAATAATTGCCCATGTTCCAACCTTTCATCCTGGAAACCTAAGTGGCATGAACCACCATCATCAATACAATATTGCCTTGAAAGTTCTACAACAGCTCTGGTAGCTAGGGTTGCATGTTCTGCAAAGTCGGCCGCTGCTTGAGCAGCAGAGGTAGCATCCTTAAATTTCATGTTCCAATTCTGCCTGCCAATAGAAAAATTACCATCTCCAAGAAATGATTGTCCATATTCCAACCTTTTATCCTTGAAACCTAATTGGCATGAACCGCCATCATCAACACAATATTGCCTAGAAAGTCCTACAACAGCTCTGGCAGCTAGGCTTTCATGTTCTGCAAACTTAGCCGCTGCTTGAGCAGCAGAGGTAGCATCCTTAAATTTCATGTTCCAATTTTACCTGCCAACCGAAAACTTACAATCTCTAGGAGATGATTACCCATGTTCCAACCTTTTATCCTTGAAACCTAAGTGGAATAAACCACCATCATCAACACAATATTGCCTTGAAAGTTCTACAACAGCTCTAGCAGCTAGGCTTGCATGTTCTACAAACTCAGCCGCTGCTTGAGCAACAGAGGTAGCATCCTTAAATTTCATGTTCCAATTCTGCCTGCCAACAAAAACATTACCATTACCATCTCTAGGAAATGATTGCCCATGTTCCAACCTTTTATCCTTGAAACCTAAGTGGCATGAACCACAATCATCAACACAATATTTCCTTGAAAGTCCTATAACAGCTCTGGCAGCTAGGTGTGCATGTTCTGCAAACTCAACCGCTGCTTGAGCAACAGAGGTAGCATCCTTAAATTTCATGTTCCAATTCTGCCTGCCAACAGAAAAATTACCATCTCCAGGAAATAATTGCCCATATTCCAACCTTTCATCCTTGAAACCTAAGTGGCATGAACCACCATCATAATACAATATTGCCTTGAAAGTTCTACAATAGCTCTGGTAGCTAGGCTTGCATGTTCTGCAAACTCAACCAATGCTTGAGCAGCAGATGTAGCATCCTTAAATTTCATGTACCAATTCTTCCTGCCAACAGAAAAATTACCATTACTATCTCCAGGAAATAATTGCCCATGTTCCAACCTTTCATCCTGGAAACCTAAGTGGCATGAACCACCATCATCAACACAATATTGCCTTGAAAGTTCTACAACAGCTCTGGCAGCTAGGGTTGCATGTTCTGCAAAGTCGGCCGCTGCTTGAGCAGCAGAGGTAGCATCCTTAAATTTCATGTTCCAATTCTGCCTGCCAATAGAAATATTACCATCTCTAGGAAATGATTGCCCATATTCCAACCTTTCATCCTTGAAACCTAATTGGCATGAACCGCCATCATCAACACAATATTGCCTAGAAAGTCCTACAACAGCTCTGGCAGCTAGGCTTTCATGTTCTGCAAACTTAGCCGCTGCTTGAGCAGCAGAGGTAGCATCCTTAAATTTCATGTTCCAATTTTGCCTGCCAACCGAAAACTTACAATCTCTAGGAGATGATTACCCATGTTCCAACCTTTTATCCTTGAAACCTAAGTGGAATAAACCACCATCATCAACACAATATTGCCTTGAAAGTTCTACAACAGTTCTGGCAGCTAGGGTTGCATGTTCTGCAAAGTCGGCCGCTGCTTGAGCAGCAGAGGTAGCATCCTTAAATTTCATGTTCCAATTCTGCTTGCCAATAGACAAATTACCATTAGCATCTCAGGAAATGATTGCCCATATTCCAACCTTTTATCCTTGAAACCTAAGTGGCATGAACCACCATCATCAACACAATATTGCCTTGAAAGTACTATAACAGCTCTGGCAGCTAGGCTTGCATGTTCTGCAAACTCAGCCGCTGCTTGAGCAGCAGATGTAGCATCCTTAAATTTCATGTTCCAATTCTGCCTACCAACAGAAAAATTACCATTACCATCTCAGGAAATGATTGCCCATGTTCCAACCTTTAATTCTTGAAACCTAAGTGGCATGAACCACCATCATCAACACAATATTATCTTGAAAGTGCTAGAACAGCTCTGGCACCTAGGGTTGCATGTTCTGAAAACACAGCCACTGCTTGAGCAGCAGAGGTAGCATACTTAAATTTCATGTTCCAATTCTGCCTGCCAACAGAAAAATTACCATCTCCAGGAAATGATTGCCCATATTCCAACCTTTCATCCTTGAAACCTAAGTGGCATGAACCACCATCATCAACACAATATTGCCTTGAAAGTCCTACAATAGCTCTGGCAGATAGGCTTGCATATTCTGCAAACTCAGCCGCTGCTTGAGCAGCAGAGGTAGCATCCTTAAATTTCATGTTCCAATTCTGCCTACCAACAGAAAAATTACCATTATCATCTCCAGGAAATTATTGCCCATGTTCCAACCTTTCATCCTTGTAGCCTAAGTGGCATGAACCACCATCATCAACACAATATTGCCTTGAATGTTCTAGAACAGCTCTGGCAGCTAGGCTTGCAAGTTCTGCAAAGTTAGCCGCTGCTTGAGCAGCAGAGGTAGCATCCTTAAATTTCATGTTCCAATTCTTCCTGCCAACAGAAAAATTACCATTACTATCTCCAGGAAATAATTGCCCATGTTCCAACCTTTCATCCTGGAAACCTAAGTGGCATGAACCACCATCATCAACACAATATTGCCTTGAAAGTTCTACAACAGCTCTGGCAGCTAGGGTTGCATGTTCTGCAAAGTCGGCCGCTGCTTGAGCAGCAGAGGTAGCATCCTTAAATTTCATGTTCCAATTCTGCCTGCCAATAGAAATATTACCATCTCTAGGAAATGATTGCCCATATTCCAACCTTTCATCCTTGAAACCTAATTGGCATGAACCGCCATCATCAACACAATATTGCCTAGAAAGTCCTACAACAGCTCTGGCAGCTAGGCTTTCATGTTCTGCAAACTTAGCCGCTGCTTGAGCAGCAGAGGTAGCATCCTTAAATTTCATGTTCCAATTTTGCCTGCCAACCGAAAACTTACAATCTCTAGGAGATGATTACCCATGTTCCAACCTTTTATCCTTGAAACCTAAGTGGAATAAACCACCATCATCAACACAATATTGCCTTGAAAGTTCTACAACAGTTCTGGCAGCTAGGGTTGCATGTTCTGCAAAGTCGGCCGCTGCTTGAGCAGCAGAGGTAGCATCCTTAAATTTCATGTTCCAATTCTGCTTGCCAATAGACAAATTACCATTAGCATCTCAGGAAATGATTGCCCATATTCCAACCTTTTATCCTTGAAACCTAAGTGGCATGAACCACCATCATCAACACAATATTGCCTTGAAAGTACTATAACAGCTCTGGCAGCTAGGCTTGCATGTTCTGCAAACTCAGCCGCTGCTTGAGCAGCAGATGTAGCATCCTTAAATTTCATGTTCCAATTCTGCCTACCAACAGAAAAATTACCATTACCATCTCAGGAAATGATTGCCCATGTTCCAACCTTTAATTCTTGAAACCTAAGTGGCATGAACCACCATCATCAACACAATATTATCTTGAAAGTGCTAGAACAGCTCTGGCACCTAGGGTTGCATGTTCTGAAAACACAGCCACTGCTTGAGCAGCAGAGGTAGCATACTTAAATTTCATGTTCCAATTCTGCCTGCCAACAGAAAAATTACCATCTCCAGGAAATGATTGCCCATATTCCAACCTTTCATCCTTGAAACCTAAGTGGCATGAACCACCATCATCAACACAATATTGCCTTGAAAGTCCTACAATAGCTCTGGCAGATAGGCTTGCATATTCTGCAAACTCAGCCGCTGCTTGAGCAGCAGAGGTAGCATCCTTAAATTTCATGTTCCAATTCTGCCTACCAACAGAAAAATTACCATTATCATCTCCAGGAAATTATTGCCCATGTTCCAACCTTTCATCCTTGTAGCCTAAGTGGCATGAACCACCATCATCAACACAATATTGCCTTGAATGTTCTAGAACAGCTCTGGCAGCTAGGCTTGCAAGTTCTGCAAAGTTAGCCGCTGCTTGAGCAGCAGAGGTAGCATCCTTAAATTTCATGTTCCAATTCTACCTGCCAACAGAAAAATTACCATTACCATATCCAGGAAATGATTGATAATGTTCCAACCTTTCATCCTTGAAACCTAAGTGGCATGAACTACCATCATCAACACAATATTGCCTAGAAAGTTCTACAACAGCTCTGGCAGCTAGGGTTGCATGTTCTGCAAAGTCGGCCGCTGCTTGAGCAGCAGAGGTAGCATCCTTAAATTTCATGTTCCAATTCTGCCTGCCAATAGAAAAATTACCATTACCATCTCAGGAAATGATTGCCCATGTTCCAACCTTTAATTCCTGAAACCTAAGTGGCATGAACCACCATCATCAACACAATATTATCTTGAAAGTGCTAGAACAGCTCTGGCACCTAGGGTTGCATGTTCTGAAAACTCAGCCACTGCTTGAGCAGCAGAGGTAGCATACTTAAATTTCATGTTCCAATTCTGCCTGCCAACAGAAAAATTACCATCTCCAGGAAATAATTGCCCATATTCCAACCTTTCATCCTTGAAACCTAAGTGGCATGAACCACCATCATAATACAATATTGCCTTGAAAGTTCTACAATAGCTCTGGTAGCTAGGCTTGCATGTTCTGCAAACTCAACCAATGCTTGAGCAGCAGATGTAGCATCCTTAAATTTCATGTACCAATTCTTCCAGCCAACAGAAAAATTACCATTACTATCTCCAGGAAATAATTGCCCATGTTCCAACCTTTCATCCTGGAAACCTAAGTGGCATGAACCACCATCATCAACACAATATTGCCTTGAAAGTTCTACAACAGCTCTGGCAGCTAGGGTTGCATGTTCTGCAAAGTCGGCCGCTGCTTGAGCAGCAGAGGTAGCATCCTTAAATTTCATGTTCCAATTCTGCCTGCCAATAGAAAAATTACCATCTCCAGGAAATGATTGCCCATATTCCAACCTTTCATCCTTGAAACCTAATTGGCATGAACCGCCATTATCAACACAATATTGCCTAGAAAGTCCTACAACAGCTCTGGCAGCTAGGCTTTCATGTTCTGCAAACTTAGCCGCTGCTTGAGCAGCAGAGGTAGCATCCTTAAATTTCATGTTCCAATTTTGCCTGCCAACCGAAAACTTACAATCTCTAGGAGATGATTACCCATGTTCCAACCTTTTATCCTTGAAACCTAAGTGGAATAAACCACCATCATCAACACAATATTGCCTTGAAAGTTCTACAACAGTTCTGGCAGCTAGGGTTGCATGTTCTGCAAAGTCGGCCGCTGCTTGAGCAGCAGAGGTAGCATCCTTAAATTTCATGTTCCAATTCTGCTTGCCAATAGACAAATTACCATTAGCATCTCAGGAAATGATTGCCCATATTCCAACCTTTTATCCTTGAAACCTAAGTGGCATGAACCACCATCATCAACACAATATTGCCTTGAAAGTACTATAACAGCTCTGGCAGCTAGGCTTGCATGTTCTGCAAACTCAGCCGCTGCTTGAGCAGCAGATGTAGCATCCTTAAATTTCATGTTCCAATTCTGCCTACCAACAGAAAAATTACCATTACCATCTCAGGAAATGATTGCCCATGTTCCAACCTTTAATTCTTGAAACCTAAGTGGCATGAACCACCATCATCAACACAATATTATCTTGAAAGTGCTAGAACAGCTCTGGCACCTAGGGTTGCATGTTCTGAAAACTCAGCCACTGCTTGAGCAGCAGAGGTAGCATACTTAAATTTCATGTTCCAATTCTGCCTGCCAACAGAAAAATTACCATCTCCAGGAAATGATTACCCATATTCCAACCTTTCATCCTTGAAACCTAAGTGGCATGAACCACCATCATCAACACTATATTGCCTTGAAAGTCCTACAATAGCTCTGGCAGATAGGCTTGCATATTCTGCAAACTCAGCCGCTGCTTGAGCAGCAGAGGTAGCATCCTTAAATTTCATGTTCCAATTCTGCGTACCAACAGAAAAATTACCATTATCATCTCCAGGAAATTATTGCCCATGTTCCAACCTTTCATCCTTGTAGCCTAAGTGGCATGAACCACCATCATCAACACAATATTGCCTTGAAAGTTCTACAACAGCTCTGGCAGCTAGTGTTGTATGTTCTGCAAAGTCGGCCGCTGCTTGAGCAGTAGAGGTAGCATTCTTAAATTTGATGTTCCAATTCTGCCTGCCAATAGAAAAATTACCATCTCCAGGAAGTGATTGCCCATATTCCAACCTTTCATCCTTGAAACCTAATTGGCATGGACCATTTCATCATCAACACAATATTGCCTAGAAATTCCTACAACAACTCTGGCAGCTAGGCTTGCATGTTCTACAAACTTAGCCGCTGCTTGACCAGTAGAGGTAGCATCCTTAAATTTCATGTTCCAATTTTTCCTGCCAATAGAAAACTTACCATCTCCAGGAAATGATTACCCATGTTCCAACCTTTTATCCTTGAAACCTAAGTGGAATAAACCACCATCATCAACACAATATTGCCTTGAAAGTTCTACAACAGTTCTGGCAGCTAGGGTTGCATGTTCTACAAAGTCGGCCGCTGCTTGAGCAGTAGAGGTAGCATCCTTAAATTTCATGTTTCAATTCTGCCTGCCAATAGACAAATTACCATCTCCAAGAAATGATTGCCCATATTTCAACCTTTTATCCTTGAAACCCAAGTGGCATGAACCACCATCATCAACACAATATTGCCTTGAAAGTACTACAACAGCTCTGGTAGCTAGGCTTGCATGTTCTGCAAACTCAGCCGCTGCTTGAGCAGCAGATGTAGCATCCTTAAACTTCATATTCCAATTCTGCCTGGTAACAGAAAAATTACCATTACCATCTCAGGAAATGATTGCCCATGTTCCAACTTTTTATCCTTGAAACCTAAGTGGCATGAACCACCATCATCAACACAATATTGCCTTGAAATTTCTACAACAGCTCGGGCAGCTAGGCTTGCATGTTCTGCAAACTCAGCCGCTGCTTGATCAGCAGAGGTAGCATCCTTAAATTTCATATTCCAATTCTGCCTCCCAATAGAAAAATGACCATTAACATCTCCAGGAAATGATTGCCCATGTTCCAACCATTCATCCTAGAAACCCAAGTGGCATGAACCACCATCATCAACACAATAATGCTTGAAAGTTCTACAACAGCTCTGGTACCTAGGCTTGCATATTTTGCAAAGTCAGTTGCTTCTTGAGCACCAGAGGTAGCATCCTTAAATTTCATGATCAAATTCTGCCTGCCAACAGAAAAATTACCATCTCCAGGAAATGATGGCCCATGTTCCAACCTTTCATCCCTGAAACCTAAGTGGAATAAACTACCATCATCAACACAATATTGCCTTGAAAGTTCTACAATCGCTCTGGCAGCTAGGGTTGCATGTTCTGCAAAGTCGGCCGCTGCTTGAGTAGCAGTGGAAGCATCCTTAAATTTCATGTTCTAATTCTGCCTGCCAACGGAAAAATTACCATTACCATCTCTAGGAAATGATTGCCCATGTTCCAACCTTTCATCCTTGAAACCTAAGTGGCATGAACCACCATCATCAACACAATATTTCCTTGAAAGTTCTACAATAGCTCTGGCAGTTAGGCTTGCATATTCTGCAAACTCAGCCCCTGCTTGAGCAACAAAGGTAGCATCCTTAAATTTCATGTTCCAATTCTGCCTGCTAACAGAAAAATTACCAATACCATCTCCAGGAAATGATTGCCCATGTTCCAACCTTTTATCCTTGAAACCTAAGTGGCATTAACCTCCATCATCAATATAATATTTCCTTGAAAGTCCTACAACAGCTCTGGCAGCTAGGCGTGCATGTTCTGCAAACTCAACCGCTGCTTGAGCAACAGATGTAGCATCCTTAAATTTCATGTTCCAATTTTGCCTACCAAAAGAAAAATTACCATTACCATCTCAGGAAATGATTGCCCATGTTCCAAACTTTGATCCTTGAAACCTAAGTGGCATGAACCACCATCATCAACACAATATTGCCTTGAAAGTCCTACAACAGCTCTGGCAGCTAGGCTTGCATGTTCTGCAAACTTAGCCGCTGCTTGAGCAGCAGAGGTAGCATCCTTAAATTTCATGTTCCAATTCTGCCTGCCAATAGACAAATTACCATCTCCAAGAAATGATTGCCCATATTCCCACCTTTCATCCTTGAAACCTAAGTGGCATGAACCACCATCATCAACACAATATTGCCTTGAAAGTCCTACAACAGCTATGGCAGCTAGGCTTGCATGTTCTACAAACTCAGCCGCTACTTGTGCAGCAGATGTAGCATCCTTAAATTTCATGTTCCAATTCTGCCTACCAACAGAAAAATTACCATTTCCATCTCAGGAAATGATTGCCCATGTTCCAACCTTTGATCCTTGAAACCTAAGTGGCATGAACCACCATCATCAACACAATATTGCCTTGAAAGTCCTACAACAGCTCTGGCAGCTAGGCTTGCATGTTCTGCAAACTCAGCCGCTGCTTGAGCAGCAGAGGTAGCATCCTTAAATTTCATGTTCCAATTCTGCCTGCCAATAGACAAATTACCATCTCCAAGAAATGAATGCCCATATTCCAACCTTTCATCCTTGAAACCTAAGTGGCATGAACCACCATCATCAACACAATATTGCCTTGAAAGTACTACAATAGCTCTGGCAGCTAGGCTTGCATGTTCTGCAAATTCATCCGCTGCTTGAGCAGCAGAGGTAGCATCCTTAAATTTCATGTTCCAATTCTGCCTGCCAATAGAAAAATTACCATCTCCAAGAAATGATTGCCCATATTCCAACCTTTCATCCTTGAAACCTAAGTGGCATGAACCACCATCATCAACACAATATTGCCTTGAAAGTACTACAACAGCTCTGGCAGCTAGGCTTGCATGTTCTACAAACTCAGACGCTGCTTGAGCAACAGAGGTAGCATCCTTAAATTTCATGTTCCAATTCTGCCTGGGAACAAAAACATTACCATTACCATCTCCAGTAAATGATTGCCCATATTCCAACCTTTCATCCTTGAAACCTAAGTGGCATGAACCACCATCATAAATACAATATTGCCTTGAAAGTTCTATAATAGCTCTGGCAGCTAGGCTTGCATGTTCTGCAAACTCAACCACTGCTTGAGCAGCAGATGTAGCATCCTTAAATTTCATGTTCCAATTCTGCCTGCCAAAAGAAAAATTACCATTACTATCTCCAGGAAATAATTGTCCATGTTCCAAACTTTCATCCTTGAAACCTAAGTGGCATGAACCACCATCATCAACACAATATTGCCTTGAAAGTTCTACAACAGCTCTGGCAGCTAGTCTTGTATGTTCTGCAAAGTCGGCCGCTGCTTGAGCAGTAGAGGTAGCATTCTTAAATTTCATGTTCCAATTCTGCCTGCCAATAGAAAAATTACCATCTCCAGGAAATGATTGCCCATATTCCAACCTTTCATCCTTGAAACCTAATTGGCATGAACCATTTCATCATCAACACAATATTGCCTAGAAATTCCTACAACAACTCTGGCAGCTAGGCTTGCATGTTCTGCAAACTTAGCCGCTTCTTGACCAGTAGAGGTAGCATCCTTAAATTTCATGTTCCAATTTTTCCTGCCAATAGAAAACTTACCATCTCCAGGAAATGATTACCTATGTTCCAACCTTTTATCCTTGAAACCTAAGTGGAATAAACCACCATCATCAACACAATATTGCCTTGAAAGTTCTACAACAGTTCTGGCAGCTAGGGTTGCATGTTCTACACAGTCGGCCGCTGCTTGAGCAGTAGAGGTAGCATCCTTAAATTTCATGTTTCAATTCTGCCTTCCAATAGACAAATTACCATCTCCAAGAAATGATTGCCCATATTTCAACCTTTTATCCTTGAAACCCAAGTGGCATGAACCATCATCATCAACACAATATTGCCTTGAAAGTACTACAACAGCTCTGGTAGCTAGGCTTGCATGTTCTGCAAACTCAGCCGCTGCTTGAGCAGCAGATGTAGCATCCTTAAACTTCATATTCCAATTCTGCCTGGCAACAGAAAAATTACCATTACCATCTCAGGAAATGATTGCCCATGTTCGAACCTTTCATCCTTGAAACCTAAGTGGAATGAACCACCATCATCAACACAATATTGCCTTGAAAGTTCTACAACTGCTCTGGCAGCTAGGCTTACATGTTCTGCAAACTCAGCCGCTGCTTGATCAGCAGAGGTAGCATCCTTAAATTTCATGTTCCAATTCTGCCTGCCAACAGAATAATGAACATTACCATCTCCAGGAAATGATTGCCCATGTTCCAACCTTTAATCCTAGAAACCTAATTGGCATGAACCACCATCATCAACACAATATTGCCTTGAAAGTTCTACAATAGCTCTTGCAGCTAGGCTTGCATATTTTGCAAACTCAGCCCATGCTTGAGCAGCAGAGGTAGCATCCTTAAGTTTCATGTTCCAATTCTGCCTGCCAACAAAATAATTACCATTACCATGTCCAGGAAATGATTGCCCATGTTCCAACCTTTCATCCTAGAAACCCAAGTGGCATGAACCACCATCATCAACATAATATTGCCTTGAAAGTTTTACAACAGCTCTGGCAGCTAAGGTTGCATGTTCTGCAAAGTCGGCCGCTGCTTGAGTAGCAGAGGTAGCATCCTTAAATTTCATGTTCCAATACTGCCTGCCAACAGAAAAATTACCATCTCCAGGAAATGATTGCCCATATTCCAACCTTTCATCCTAGAAACCTAATTGGCATGAACTACCATCATCAACACAATATTTCCTTGAAAGTTCTACAATAGCTCTTGCAGCCAGGCTTGCATATTTTGCAAACTCAGCCCATGCTTGAGCAGCAGAGGTAGCTTCCTTAAGTTTCATGTTCCAATTCTGCCTGCCAACAAAAAAATTACCATTACCATCTCCAGGAAATGATTGCCCATGTTCCAACCTTTCATCCTTGAAACCTAAGTGGAATGAACCACCATCATCAACACAATATTGCCTTGAAAGTTTTACAACAGCTCTGGCAGCTAGGGTTGCATGTTCTACAAAGTCAGCCGCTGCTTGAGCAGCAGAGGTAGCATCCTTAAATTTCATGTTTCAATACTGCCTGCCAATAGAAAAATTACCATCTCCAGGAAATGATTGCCCATATTCCAACCTTTCATCCTTGAAACCTAATTGGCATGAACCACCATCATCAACACAATATTGTCTTAAAAGTCCTACAACAGCTCTGGCAGCTAGGCTTGCATGTTCTGCAAACTCAGCCGCTGCTTGAGCAGCAGAGGTAGAATCCTTAAATTTCATGTTCCAATTCTGCCTACCAACAGAAAAATTACCATTACCATCTCTAGGAAATGATTGACCATGTTCCAACCTTTTATCCTTGAAACCTAAGTGGAATGAACCATCATCATCAACAAAATATTGCCTTGAAAGTTCTACAACAGCTCTGGCAGCTAGGCTTACATGTTCTGCAAACTCAGCCGCTGCTTGAGCAGTAGATGTAGCATCCTTAAATTTCATGTTCTAATTCTGCCTGCCAACAGAAAAATTACCATTACCATCTCCAGAAAATGATTGCCCATGTTCCAACCTTTCATCCTTGAAACCCAAGTGGCATGAACCACCATCATCAACACAATATTGCCTAGAAAGTCCTACAATAGTTTTGGCAGCTAGGCTTGCATGTTCTGCAAACTCAGCCCCTGCTTGAGCAGCAGAGGTAGCATCCTTAAATTTCATGTTCCAATTCTGCCTGCCAGCAGAAAAATTGCCATTACTATCTCCAGGAAATGATTGCCCATGTTCCAACCTTTCATCCTTGAAACCTAAGTGGAATGAACCACCATCATCAACACAATATTGCCTAGAAAGTCCTACAACAGTTCTGGCAGCTAGGCTGGCATGTTCTGCAAACTCAGCCCCTACTTGAGCAGCAGAGGTAGCATCCTTAAATTTCATGTTCCAATTCTGCCTGCCAACAGAAAAATTACCATTACCATCTCTAGGAAATGATTGCCCATGTTCAAACCTTTCATCCTTGAAACCTAAGTGGAATGAACTACCATCATCAACACAATATTGTCTTGAAAGTCCTACAACAGCTCTGGCAGTTAGGCTTGCATGTTCTGCAAACTTAGTCGCTGCTTGAGCAGCAGAGGTAGCATCCTTAAATTTCATGTTCCAATTCTACCTACCAACATAAAAATTACCATCTCCAGGAAATGATTGCCCATATTCCAACCTTTCATCCTTGAAACCTAATTGGCATAAACCACCATCATCAACACAATATTGCCTTGAAAGTTCTACAATAACTCTAGCAGCTAGGCTTGCATATTCTGCAAACTCAGCCCGTGCTTGAGCAGCAGAGGTAGCATCCTTAAATTTCATGTTCCAATTCTGCCTGCCAACAGAAAAATTACCATTTCCATCTCCAGGAAATGATTGCCCATGTTCCAACCTTTCATACTTGAAACCTAAGTGGAATGAACCACCATCATCAACACAATATTGCCTTGAAAGTTTTGCAAAAGCTCTGGCAGCTAGGGTTGCATGTTTTGCAAAGTCGGCCGTCGCTTGAGCAGCAGAGGTAGCATCCTTTAATTTCATGTTCCAATTCTGAATGCCAACTGAAAAACTACCATCTCCAGGAAATGATTGCCCATATTCCAACCTTTCATCCTTGAAACCTAATTGGCATGAACCACCATCATCAACACAATATTGCCTTAAAAGTCCTACAAAAGCTTTGGCAGCTAGGCTTGCATGTTTTGTAAACTCAGCCGCTACTTGACCAGCAGAGGTAGTATCTTTAAATTTCATGTTTCAATTCTGCCTACCAACAGAAAAATTACCATTACCATCTCTAGGAAATGATTTCCCATGTTCCAACCTTTTATCCTTGAAACCTAAGTGGAATGCACCATCATCATCAACAAAATATTGCCTTGAATGTTTTACAACAGCTCTGGCAGCTAGGCTTACATGTTCTGGAAACTCAGCCGCTGCTTGAGCAGCAGATGTAGCATCCTTAAATTTCATGTTCTAATTCATCGTGCCACCAGAAAAATTACCATTACCATCTCCAGGAAATGATTGCCCATGTTCCAACCTTTCATCCTTGAAACCCAAGTGGCATGAACCACCATCATCAACACAATATTGCCTAGAAAGTCCTACAACAGTTCTGGCAGCTAGGCTTGCATGTTCTGCAAACTCAGCCGCTACTTGAGCAGCAGAGGTAGCATCCTTAAATTTCATGTTCCAATTCTGCCTACCAACAGAAAAATTACCATTACCATCTCTAGGAAATGACTGCCCATGTTCCAACCTTTTAACCTTGAAACCTAAGTGGAATGAACCATCATCATCAACACAATATTGCCTTGAAAGTTCTATAACAGCTCTGGCAGGTAGGCTTACATGTTCTGCAAACTCAGCCGCTGCTTGAGCAGCAGGTGTAGTATCCTTAAATTTCATGTTCTAATTCTGCCTGCCAACAGAAAAATTACCATTACCATCTCCAGGAAATGATTGCCCATGTTCCAACCTTTCATCCTTGAAACCCAAGTGGCATGAACCACCATCATCAACACAATATTGCCTAGAAAGTCCTACAATAGTTCTGCAAGCTAGGCTTGCATGTTCTGCAAACTCAGCCCCTGCTTGAGCAGCAGAGGTAGCATCCTTAAATTTCATGTTCCAATTCTGCCTGCCAGCAGAAAAATTGCCATTACTATCTCCAGGAAATGATTGTCCATGTTCCAACCTTTCATCCTTGAAACCTAAGTGGAATGAACCACCATCATCAACACAATATTGCCTAGAAAGTCCTACAATAGTTCTGGCAGCTAGGCTTGCATGTTCTACAAACTCAGCCCCTACTTGAGCAGCAGAGGTAGCATCCTTAAATTTCATGTTCCATGTGACGACCCAACTGGAGGGTCATGACTAGCACCCGGGCCATACCTGCCGAGCACCAACGTACATTTTATCTAACCTTTCTTATTATCTTTAAGGGCCAACAAGATCAATATAAATAGTAGACATGGATCATGAACATCCAACAATGAAAGATAATGTCATGAACATACATAACATGGGACGACAAGAATGTCAAGAAACTATATATAAGGTACGAGCTACCATGATGCCATGAAAGACTATACAACAAAAATCAGCCGACAAGGCATTCTAAACCATACATAAGTCGAGACCTGTCTATGAGCCTCTAAAGGAACATAAGTGCTACAACATTGCCAGAACAGGGCCCCGACATACCCATAATGTCTATAACAAAAATGCATACCAAGACCATGGCAAGTCCGGAGAAGGGATCTCGCCAATAACCGCTGAACTGGACAGCCTACTGTGGTGGGGGAGCTACGTCTACCTATCTATCAGGACCTGCAGCACGACATGCAGCGTCCACAAATAAAAAGGACGTCAGTACGAATAAAGTACTGAGTATGTAAGGCAGGAAAGCATAAGTAAGAACAATAATGTAAACAGTGATAGGGAATATACAACCTATGACATCTGGGTACCTCTGAGGGCTACTGACATGAAATACATGATACATACATATATATATACATAAACTTTTAAAACATACACCTTTGTGGGCATCACCATCATCATCTCGTACCCGGCCATAATAGGCTCGGTAAAACGTACCCGGCCATCATAGGGCTCGGTAGAATCGTACCCGGCCATGTGGAGCTCGGTAAAACCCAACTGATCAGTGGTTGCACAATAGGTGCCATACCCGGCCGACTATAGCACGGCTCGGTAGAGTAAAATAGATACATATATATGATGCATGCTGGACTCATTGGAATCACATTTTGAACCTTTCGAAGTGACGTAAGGTCGGTATCCTTCGTACACGTTATTAGGATTAAATCTTCATCAAGAATCTTATAAGAATTAGGAACTACCAACAACATTGATAATATAGGAATAAGAGAAGTAACATCAATATCAATCGTTTCAAAAGAAGGGCAGCAATGTAAGTACTGCTAGTTTCTAAGAGTAGAGTATCTTTGGGAGCTCGTTCATTACATTATGTACAATCAGAGTCGTGCAAAAGAATGAAGGGGATAGCCTCACATACCTTGTATATACTGCCCAACCTCAAGCTATGCAAATGTCACGACTCCTTAGTCTACAATAAGAGAAATGACACTATCATTATCGTTTAAGCGTCGTAACTATTATGTATCGACCGCAACCTATTTTACGATGAAACGGACAGCACCTCCCCTATTTATATGACTTCCCACAAGTCAATACAATCACCAAACATCCCAAACAACATCATTAATAATCACATTGAGCCTCCAAAACAGTCCACCAACTAACAACATTACTACCAAGCCTTTCGATATATATTTCACAAGTTCTAGCATCAACGACTTAGCCACAACTTGGATAATCTCAAATATATATAGAGTAAGAGGTTCCTTACCTTTAAACAGAAAGAACAATTCCAAATTGACCTTAATTTTCCACGAAATATCCTTTCAATTCAGCCACAAGAACAAGGAAGCGAAACTAGCAATTAATTCGGGTTTTTCGGCACTAGAATTACTTTAGAAGACTTGAAATCACCTAGGGTTGATATTAAAAACTTGAAGGTGTATTTACAGGACATAAAACACTTAAAACAACCTCCCACACGAGCTGGAACAACACAAAAATCAGCAACAACAAGAAGAACAAGAAACTTACTAGCGCCACGGGATTCCTGACATTTGATTTGTGTTGTTTGCCCTTTGTTTGGTTCTTGGATCATGAGAGAACCTTGAGAGACTGATTTTAGGGTTATAAGGTCTGAATATACTGAAACATAATGACTTAAAACGGGGTTGAGGTATCTTATATATGTCCATATGTCTTAAACCGCCTTTGTGGGCCCCATCGAGAGTAGCTTGGCGCACTCTCGCGAAAACGCGAATATCTCTCTATTCCGAGATCGTATCGATGAATGATTTAATGCGTTGGAAACTAGACTAATAGATCTTCAATTTGATAGGTAGATCACCCCATAATTCCAAGCACATTGGGAGAAAAATGCTGTAACATTTGACCTAAAGTTTAAGTAAAATTATAAACCTAAGTTGCGACAACTTTTATCGAATTTTGTTTCATAACTCGCTTGACTTCAAGACTTATGATGCGGATATTATATGATTCAAATACATTAAAACAAGACCTCTTGGGACAATTAATCACCTCTAGTGTTACCCGAAAATATGGGTTACAACATCCTTGATTCGTTTAACTTCTAATATTTGTTAACCACTCTTATACACCCTTGTATCGTTTAAGACCAATAGGATTAACTTCTTATCATCTCAAAGATAATCTCTTCTTGGATTTATGTCGACTAACTTACGGCGTGATCTATGGTATGCGAATTTGGGTTGTAACACCCTCTCCCCCTTAGGAACATTCATCCTCGAATGTAAGGGTTTATGGGGTGTCTAACTCATCGTGGATTCCGACGGAGATTTCCGGCTGAGTTTCCCCCATAAAATAGACACTAGCCAAACTTGCAAGCAGTTAAACCCAACCTATGGCCTTACAAGACTATACAAAGCATTATGGATATGTACATTATCTGCATATCACCATTTTGTATTAAAAAAGAGTATTCACAAGCTATTGCTTACCTCATAGAGCCGTTTCACCTTATAATGCGTCCTTCTTTCCCCCGGCATTCTCGTTATCTTCTCTCTAGAATAGGTAAGGGTATTTAGACTTCATCTCCTCTTCTGCTTCCCATGTTATTTCTTCTATATTCTTGTTCCACCATAATACTTTCACGGAAGCTACATCCTTTGTTCTCAGCTTGCGGACTTGTCGATCTAATATAGCCACTGGCACTTCATCATATGATAGATCCTTTGTAACTTGTACATCTTTGATAGGGACCACCTGAGAAGGGTCTCCAATACATTTTCTCAACATAGATACATGGAATATCGGGTGGACAAATTCCAATTCAGATGGCAATTCTAACTCGTAAGCAACCTATCCAATTCGTCGAAGAATTTTGTACGGCCCAATATACCGCGGACTCAACTTACCCTTCTTCCCAAAACGCATAACACCCTTCATCGGCGAGATCTTCAGGAAAACCCAATCACCAACCTCAAATTCCAGATCACGACGCCGGACATCGGAATAAGACTTTTGCCTGCTTTGTGCCATCCTCAGTCGCTCTTGTATCACTTTCACCTTCTTAATGGCTTGGTGAATCAAATCTGGCCCATATAATTCTGTCTCACTGACTTCGAACTATCCAACTGGTGATCTACATCTCCTCCCATACAGTGCCTCATACGGGGCCATTTTAATACTGGAATGGTAGCTATTATTGTAGGCAAATTCTATAAGTGCCAGATAGTCATCCCAATTCCCCTTGAAATCTAGAACACATGCTCGTAGCATATCTTCAAGCGTCTGGATGGTACGTTCAGCCTGTCCGTCAGTCTGTGGATGGAATGCAGTGCTGAGATTTACTTGTGTACCTAAACCCTTCTGAAAAGACCTCCAAAAGTTAGCCGTAAATTGAGCTCCTCGGTCTGATATAATAGATACCGGCACACCATGAAGCCTAACAATCTCCTTGATATATAACTTCGCATAATCTTCAGCCGTGTAAGTTGTCTTAACTGGTAGAAAATGGGCAGATTTTGTAAGTCGATCAACTATCACCTAGATGGAGTCAAACTTATGATAAGAGCGAGGTAATCCAATAATGAAGTCCATATTAATCACCTCCCATTTCCAGGTCGGAATCTCTATATTTTGAATTAATCCACTAGGTTTCTGATGCTCGATCTTTACTTGTTGACAATTAGGACACTGGGCTACAAATTCTACAATAGACTTCTTCATGTTATCCCACCAATACTGCTCCTTAACGTCATGATACATCTTTGTCGAGCCAGGATGGATAGAATATCGGGACTGGTGAATCTCAATCATAATCTTCTCTCGCAACCCTGCCACACTAGGTACACATAATCGGCCCTGGTATCTTAGTGTCCCATCTCCTCCGATCTTGAAAGCTATAATCTTACACTGCTGAATTCCCTCTCTCAATCTTACTAAGGTAGGATCTTCATATTGCCGTGCTTTTACCTCGGCTACCAAAGATGATTATGCTGTATTCTGTACAGTAACACCTCCGTCATTAGAGTCCAACAATCTGATTCTCATATTGGCCAGCTGGTGAAGCTCTTTGGTCAACCCTTGTCTACCTGCCTTAATATGTATTAAGCTTCCCATTGACTTACGGCTGAGAGCGTCTGCCACAACATTGGCTTTACCAGGATGGTACAATATCTCGACGTCGTAGTTTTTCAGTAATTCAAGCCACCTACGCTGCCTCAAATTCAACTCCTTCTGCTTGAAGATGTATTGTAAACTCTTGTGATCTGTGTAGATGTCAACATGGACGCCGTATAAGTAGTGCCGCCATATCTTCAAAGCATATATTACTGCAGCCAATTCCAAATCATGAGTCGGGTAATTCTTTTCATGCTTCTTCAATTGTCTTGATGCATGAGCAATCACCTTCCCACGTTGCATCAATACGCACCCCAAACCTATACCTGAGGCATCACAATATACCACATAACCTTCTGTTCCTTCTGGGAGAGTGAGCACTGGCGCGGATGTCAATCGATTCTTTAGCTCCTGAAAACTATGTTTACAAGCATCAGACCACTGGAACTTGGTAGCTTTCTGTGTTAACTTAGTCAATGGTGCTGATATAGAGGAAAACCCTTCTACAAACCACCTATAATATCCTGCTAGCCCCAGGAAGCTGCGGACTTCTGACGGTGTTGTAGGTCTCGGCCAATTCTTCACTGCATCGATCTTCTGAGTGTCGACACTAATACCCTCATCAGATATCACATGGCCAAGGAATGCTACTTAGTTTAGCAAGAATTCACATTTAGAGAACTTAGCATATAACTTATGATCCTGAAGGGTCTGGGCATAAGCCTGAATACGGGAAATATCCATGCCCTCTACCAAGGAGGCTGTTGTGCACTCATTTATCAGATGTGGTCCCAACCCGTTCACGAACAGGTGCACCCTATCACTCATCTCGGCCACCATATGGGGAGTATACCTTGCTAAAGAATCAAACTGTATACTATACTCTCGTATACTCATATTACCTTGTCGAAGGTTCAAGAACTTATTAGCTCTAGCTCGTCGTATCTCAGCTGGCAAGTAGTGACGAAGAAAGGCCTCAGAAAATTCCTTCCACACGGCTGGAGGAGCGTTCGGACCCCTAGATCTCTCCCAACTATCATACCATAAAATCCCTAAATCCTGTAACCGATAAGAAGCCAACTCTACTGCCTCTGTATCACTAGCATGCATAACCCGCAATGTACAATGAACCTGATCAATAAATGTTTGCGGGTCCTCCTTGGGGTTTGATCCGGTAAACACTGGAGGGTCTAGATTAATAAAATCACGAACTCTCGCACTAACCGGTTTATCAGCAGCACCAGTATTCTACCTCTGAGCCTGAGCAGCTACTAATCTACTCAACAACTGCACCGCACTGCGCATATCGTGGTCTGTAGTGCCAGACGGAGGAACTGGATGTACTGGGTGCCTCCTAATATCCTCTGGAGGAGACAGAGAGGTATGAGACGGCATCTCACTCTGAGGCTCACTTTGGCCTGCTCTGGCTGGAGGCACCTGAATGTTACCCTCTCCCACAGTTGTATCAAGCCGTTTACTAATCTCTTTCTTCCTAGTCGAAGGCATCGCTAAAAGAAAACAAGGTGAATATTAGATATGAACACTTACGACTCAACTCTACGCACGATCTAGATTCAGGAAGAAAGTAACAACCCTAGATGTCACGTAGCCTGCTGATTATAAATGTGGCGCGCTACACATCCATGATCAAAACTCTACTAGACACGGCTCATAGACAACCCCTAGGAAAGACTTGCTCTGATACCAAGTTTGTCACGACCCAACTGGAGGGTCATGACTAGCACCCGAGCCATACTTGCCGAGCACCAACGTACATTTTATCTAACCTTTCTTATTATCTTTAAGGGCCAACAAGATCAATATAAATATTAGACATGGATTATGAACATCCAACAATGAAAGATAATGTCATGAACATACATAACATGGGACGACAAGACTGTCAAGAAACTATATATAAGGTACGAGCTACCATGATGCCATGAAAGACTATACAACAAAAATCAGCCGACAAGGCATTCTAAACCATACATAAGTCGAGACCTGTCTATGAGCCTCTAAAGGAACATAAGTGCTACAACATTGCCGGAACAGGGCCCCGATATACCCATAATGTCTATAACAAAAATGCATACCAAGACCATGGCAAGTCCGGAGAAGGGATCTCGCCAATAACCGCTGAACTGGACAGCCTACTGTGGTGGGGGAGCTACGTCTACCTGTCTATCAGGACCTGCAGCACGACATGCAGCGTCCACAAATAAAAAGGATGTCAGTACGAATAAAGTACTGAGTATGTAAGGCAGGAAAGCATAAGTAAGAACAATAATGTAAACAGTGATAGGGAATATACAACCTGTGACATCTGGGTACCTCTGAGGGCTACTGACATGAAATACATGATACATACACATATATATATATACATAAACTTTTAAAACATACACCTTTGTGGGCATCACCATCATCATATCGTACCCGGCCATAATAGGCTCGGTAAAACGTACCCGGCCATCATAGGGCTCGGTAGAATCGTACCCGGCCACGTGGAGCTCGGTAAAACCCAACTGATCAGTGGTTGCACAATAGGTGCCATACCCGGCCGACTATAGCGCGGCTCGGTAGAGTAAAATAGATACATATATATGATGCATGCGGGACTCATTGAAATCACATTTTGAACCTTTCGGAGTGACGTAAGGTCGGTATCCTTCGTACACGTTATTAGGATTAAATCTTCATCAAGAATCTTATAAGAATCAGGAACTACCAACAACAATGACAATATAGGAATAAGAGAAGTAACATCAATATCAATCGTTTCATAAGAAGGGCAGCAATGTAAGTACTGCTAGCTTCTAAGAGTAGAGTATCTTTGGGAGCTCGTTCATTACATTAATGTACAATCAGAGTCGTGCAAAAGAATGAAGGGGATAGCCTCACATACCTTGTATATACTGCCCAACCTCAAGCTATGCAAATGTCACGACTCCTTAGTCTACAATAAGAGAAATGACACTATCATTATCGTTTAAGCGTCGTAACTATTATGTATCGACCGCAACCTATTTTACGATGAAACGGACAGCACCTCCCCTATTTATATGACTTCCCACAAGTCAATACAATCACCAAACAGCCCAAACAACATCATTAATAATCATATTGAGCCTCCAAAACAGTCCACCAACTAACAACATTACTACCAAGCCTTTCGATATATATTTCACAAGTTCTAGCATCAACGACTTAGCCACAACTTGGATAATCTCAAATATATATAGAGTAAGAGGTTCCTTACCTTTAAACAGAAAGAATAATTCCAAATTGACCTTAATTTTCCACGAAATATCCTTTCAATTCAGCCACAAGAACAAGGAAGCGAAACTAGCAATTAATTCGGGTTTTTCGGCACTAGAATTACTTTAGAAGACTTGAAATCATCTAGGGTTGATATTAAAAACTTGAAGGTGTATTTACAGGACATAAAACACTTAAAACAACCTCCCACACGAGCTGGAACAACACAAAAATCAGCAACAACAAGAAGAACAAGAAACTTACTAGCGCCACGGGATTCCTGACATTTGATTTGTGTTGTTTGCCCTTTGTTTGGTTCTTGGATCATGAGAGAACCTTGAGAGACTGATTTTAGGGTTATAAGGTCTGAATATACTGAAAAATAATGACTTAAAACGGGGTTGAGGTATCTTATATATGTCCATATGTCTTAAACCGCCTTTGTGGGCCCCATAGAGAGTAGCTTGGCGCACTCTCGCGAAAACGCGAATATCTCTCTATTCCGAGATCGTATCGATGAACGGTTTAATGAATTGGAAACTAGACTCATAGATCTTCAATATAGTTCCAAGAACATTGGGAGAAAAATGCAGTAACATTTGACCTAAAGTTTAAGTAAAATTATAAACCTAAGTTGCGACAACTTTTATCGACTTTTGTTTCATAACTCGCTTGACTTCAAGACTTATGATGCGGATATTATATGATTCAAATACATTAAAACAAGACCTCTTGGGACAATTAATCACCTCTAGTGTTACCCAAAAATATGGGTTACAACATCCTTGATTCGTTTAACTTCTAATATTTGTTAACTACTCTTATACACCCTTGTATCGTTTAAGACCAATAGGATTAACTTCTTATCATCTCAAAGATAATCTTTTCTTGGATTTATGTCGACTAACTTATGGCGTGATCTATGGTATGCAAATTTGGGTTGTAACATTCCAATTCTGCCTGCCAACAGAAAAATTACCATTACCATCTCCAGAAAAGATTGCCCATGTTCAAACCTTTCATCCTTGAAACCTAAGTGGAATGAACCACCATCATCAACACAATATTTCCTTGAAAGTCCTACAATAGCTCTGGCAGCTAGGCTTGCATGTTCTGCAAATTTAGTCACTGCTTGAGCAGCAGAGGTAGCATCCTTAAATTTCATGTTCCAATTCTACCTACCAACAGAAAAATTACCATCTCCAGGAAATGATTGCCCATGTTCCAACCTTTCATCCTTGAAACCTAAGTGGAATGAACAACCATCATCAACACAATATTGCCTTGAAAGTTCTACAACAGCTCTGGCAGCTAGGCTTACATGTTCTGCAAACTCAGCCGCTGCTTGATCAGCAGAGGTAGCATCCTTAAATTTCATGTTCCAATTTTGCCTGCCAACAGAAAAATGAACATCTCAGGAAATGATTGCCCATGTTCCAACCTTTCATCCTAGAAACCCAAGTGGCATGAACAACCATTATCAACACAATATTGCCTAGAAAGTCCTACAACAGCGCTGGCAGCTAGGCTTGCATGTTCTACAAACTCAGCCCCTGCTTATGCAGCAGAGGTAGCATCCTTATATTTAATGTTCCAATTCTGCCTGCCGATAGACAAATTACCATCTCCAGGAAATGATTGCCCATGTTCCAACCTTTCATCCTTGAAACCTAATTGGCATGAACCACCATCATCAACACAATATTGCCTTGAAAGTTCTACAATAGCTCTGGTAGCTAGGCTTGCATATTCTGCAAACTCAGCCCCTGCTTGAGCAGCAGAGGTAGCATCCTTAAACTTCATGTTCCAATTCTGCCTGCCAACAGAAAAATTACCATTACATTCTCCAGGAAATGATTGCCCATGTTCCAAACTTTCATCCTTGAAACCTAAGTGGAATGAACCACCATCATCAACACAATATTGCCTTGAAAGTTCTACAACAGCTCTGGCAGCTAGGGTTGCATGTTCTGCAAAGTCGGCCGCTGCTTGAGCAGCAGAGGTAGTATCCTTAAATTTCATGTTCCAATTCTGCCTGCCAATAGAAAAATTACCATCTCCAGGAAATGATCGCCCATATTCCAACCTTTCATCCTTGAAACCTAAATGGCATGAACCACCATCATCAACACAATATTGCCTTGAACGTCCTACAACAGCTCTGGCAGCTAGGCTTGCATGTTCTGCAAACTCAGCCGCTGCTTGGGCAGCAGATGTAGCATCCTTAAATTTCATGTACCAATTCTGCCTGCCAACAGAAAAATTACCATTAGCTTCTCCAGGAAATGATTTCCCATGTTCCAACCTTTCATCCTTGAAATCTAAGTGGACAAAACCACCATTATCAACACAATATTGCCTTGAAAGTTCTACAATAGCTCGGGCAGCTAGGCCTACATGTTCTGCAAACTCAGCCACTGCTTGAGCAGCAGAGCTAGCATCCTTAAATTTCATGTTCCAATTCTGCCTGCCAATAGAAAATTACCATTTCCAGGAAATGATTGCCCATGTTCCAACCTTTCATCCTTGAAACCTAAGTGGCATGAACCACCATTATCAACAAAATATTGCCTTGAAAGTTCTACAACAGCTCTGGCAGCTAGGATTTCATGTTCTGCAAAGTCGGCCACTGCTTGAGCAGCAGAGGTAGCATCCTTAAATTTCATGTTCCAATTCTGCCTGCCAACAGAAAAATTACCATCTCCAGGAAATGGTTGCCCATATTCCGACCTTTCATCCTTGAAACCTAAGTGGCATGAACCACCATCATCAACACAATATTTCCTTGAAAGTTCTACAACAGCTCTGGCAGCTAGGGTTACATGTTCTGCAAAGTCGGCCGCTGCTTGAGCAGCAGAGGTAGCATCCTTAAATTTCATATTCCAATTCCGCATGCCAATAGAAAAATTACCATATCCAGGAAATGATTGCCCATATTCTAACCTTTCATCCTTGAAACCTAATTGGCATGAACTACCATCATCAACACAATATTGCCTTAAAAGTCCTACAACAGCTCTGGTAGCTAGGCTTGCATGTTCTGCTAACTCAGCCGCTGCTTGTGCTGCAGAGGTAGCATCCTTAATATCATGTTCCAATTCTGCCTACCAATAGAAAAATTACCATTACCATCTCTAGGAAATGATTTCCCATATTCCAACCTTTTATCCTTGAAACCTAAGTGGCATGAACCACCATCATCAACACAATATTTCCTTGAAAGTTCTACAACAGCCCTGGCAGCTAGGCTTGCATGTTCTGCAAACTCAGCCGCTACTTGATCAGCAGAGGTAGCATCCTTAAATTTCATGTTCCAATTCTGCCGGCCAATAGAAAAATGACCATTAACATCTCCAGGAAATGATTGCCCATGTTCCAACCTTTCATCCTAGAAACCCAAGTGGCATGAACCACCATCATCAACACAATATTACCTAGAAAGTCCTACAACAGTTCTGGCAGCTAAGCTTGCATGTTCTGCAAACTCAGCCCCTTCTTGAGCAGCAAAGGTAGCATCCTTAAATTTCATGTTCCAATTCTTCCTGCCAACAGAAAAATTGCCATTACCATCTCAAGGAAATGATTGCCCATGTTCCAACCTTTCATCCTTGAAACCTAAGTGGAATGAACCACCATCATCAACACAATATTGCCTTGAAAGTCCTACAACAGCTCTGGTAGCTAGGCTTGCTTATTCAGCAAACTTAGTTGTTGCTTGAGTAGCAGATGTAGCATCCTTAAATTTCATGTTCCAATTTTTCCTGCCAACAGAAAAATTACCATCTCCAGGAAATGATTGCCCATGTTCCAACCTTTCATCCTTGAAACCTACGTGGAATGAACCACCACCATCAACACAATATTGCCTTGAAAGTTGTACAATAGCTCTGGCAGCTAGGCTTACATGTTCTGCCAACTTAGCCGCTACTTGATCAGCAGAGGTAGCATCCTTAAATTCATATTCCAATTCTGCCTGCCAACAGAAAAATGACCATAAACATCTCTAGGAAATGATTGCCCATGTTCCAACCTTTCATCGTAGAAACCCAAGTGGCATGTACCACCATCATCAACACAATATTGCCTTGAAAGTATTACAACAGTTCTGGTAGCTAGGCTTGCATGTTCTGCAAACTCAGCCGCTGCTCGAGAAGCAGATGTAGCATCCTTAAATTTTATCTTCCAATTCTGCCTGCCAACAGAAAAATTACCATTACAATCTCAGGAAATGATTGCCCATGTTCCAACCTTTCATCCTAGAAACCTAAGTGGCATGAACCACTATCATCAACACAATATTACCTAGAAAGTCCTACAACAGCTCTGGCAGCTAGGTTTGCATGTTCTACAAACTCAGCCCCTGCTTGAGCAGCAGAGGTAGCATCCTTAAATTTCATGTTCCAATTCTGCCTGCCAATAGACAAATTACCTTCTCCAGAAAATGATTGCCCATATTCTAACCTTTCATCCGTGAAACCTAATTGGCATGAACCACCATCATCAACAAAATATTGCCATGAAAGTTCTATAATAGTTCTGGCAGCTAGGCTTTCATATTCTGCAAACTCAGCACCTGCTTGAGCAGAAGAGGTAGCATCCTTAAATTCCATGTTCCAATTCTGCCTTCCAATAGAAGAATTACCATTACCATCTCCAGGAAATGATTGCCCATGTTCCAACCTTTCATCCTTGAAACCTAAGTGGAATGAACCACCATCATTAACATAATATTGCCTTGAAAGTTCTACAACAGCTCTGGCAGCTAGGGTTGCATGTTCTGCAAAGTCGGCCGCTGCTTGAGCAGCAGAGGTAGCATCCTTAAATTTCATTTTCCAATTCTGCCTGCCAATAGAAAAATTACCATCTCCAGGAAATGATTGCCCATATTCCAACCTTTCATCCTTGAAACCTAAGTGGCATGAACCACCATCATCAACATAATATTGCCTTGAAAGTCCTACAACAGCTCTGGCAGCTAGGCTTGCATGTTCTGCAAACTCAGCCGTTGCTTGAGCAGCAGAGGTAGCATCCTTAAATTTCATGTTCCAATTCTACCTGCCAATAGAAAAATTACCATTACCATCTCTAGGAAATGATTTCCCATGTTCCAACCTTTTATCCTTGAAACCTAAGTGGCATGAACCACCATCATTAACACAATATTTCCTTGAAAGTTCTACAACAACTCTGGCAGCTAGGCTTGCATGTTCTGCAAACTCAGCCGCTGCTTGGGCAGCAAATGTAGCATCCTTAAATTTCATGTTCCAATTCTGCCTGCCAACAGAAAAATTACCATTACCATCTACCGGAAATGATTTCCCATGTTCCAACCATTCATCCTTGAAACCTCAATGGAATGAACCACCATCATCAACATAATATTGACTTGAAAGTTCTACAATAGCTCTGGCAGCTAGGGTTGCATGTTCTGCAAAGTCGGCCGCTGCTTGAGCAGCAGAGGTAGCATCCTTAAATTTCATTTTCCAATTCAGCCTGCCAATAGAAAAATTACCATCTCCAGGAAATGATTGCCCATGTTCCAACCTTTCATCCTTGAAAACTAAGTGGCATGAACCACCATTATCAACACAATATTGCCTTGAAGGTTCTACAACAGCTCGGGCAGTTAGGCCTGCATGTTCTGCAAACTCAGCCCCTGCTTGAGCAGCAGAGGTAGCATCCTTAAATTTCATGTTCCAATTCTGCCTGCCAACACAAAAATGACCATTAACATCTCCAGGAAATGATTGTCCATGTTCCAACCTTTCATCCTTGAAACCTAAGTGGCATGAACCACCATTATCAACACAATATTGCCTTAAAAGTTCTACAACAGCTCTGGCAGCTAGGGTTGCATATTCTGCAAAGTCGGCCGCTGCTAGAGCAGTAGAGGTAGCATCCTTAAATTTCATGTTCCAATTCTGCCTGCCAATAGAAAAATTACCATCTCCAAGAAATGATTGCCCATATTCCAACCTTTCATCCTTGAAACCTAATTGGCATGAACCACCATTATCAACACAATATTGCCTTGAAAGTCGTACAACAGCTCTGGCAGCTAAGCTTGCATGTTCTGCAAAGTTGGCCGCTGCTAGAGCAGCAGAGGTAGCATCCTTAAATTTCATGTTCCAATTCTGCCTGCCAATAGAAAAATTACCATCTCCAGGAAATGGTTGCCCATATTCCAACCATTCATCCTTGAAACCTAATTGGCATGAACCACCATCATCAACAAAATATTGACTTGAAATTTCTACAATAGCTCTGGCTGCTAGGCTTGCATATTCTGCAAATTCATCCCCTGCTTGAGCAGCAAAGGTAGCATCCTTAAATTTCATGTTCCAATTCTGCCTGCCAATAGAAAAATTACCATCTCCAGGAAATGATTGCCCATATTCCAACCTTTCATCCTTGAAACCTAAGTGGCATGAACCACCATCATCAACATAATATTGCCTTGAAAGTCCTACAACAGCTCTGGCAGCTAGGCTTGCATGTTCTGCAAACTCAGCCGTTGCTTGAGCAGCAGAGGTAGCATCCTTAAATTTCATGTTCCAATTCTGCCTACCAATAGAAAAAGTACCATTACCATCTCTAGGAAATGATTGCCCATGTTCCAACCTTTTATCCTTGAAACCTATGTGGCATGAACCACCATCATCAACACAATATTTCCTTGAAAGTTCTAAAACAACTCTGGCAGCTAGGCTTGCATGTTTTGCAAACTCAGCCGCTGCTTGGGCAGCAGATGTAGCATCCTTAAATTTCATGTTTCAATTCTACCTGCCAACAGAAAAATTACCATTACCATCTCCAGGAAATGATTTCCCATGTTCCAACCTTTCATCCTTGAAACCTAAGTGGAAAGAACCACCATCATCAATACAATATTGCCTAAAAAGACCGACAACAGCTCTGGCAGCTAGGCTTGCATATTCTGCAAACTCAGCCCCTGCTTGAGCAGCAGAGGTAGCATCCTTAAATTTCATGTTCCAATTCTGCCTGCCTATAGACAAATTACCATCTTCGGGAAATAATTGCCCATATTCCAACATTTCATCCTTGAAACCTAATTGGCATGAACCACCATCATCAACACAATATTGCCTTGAAAGTTCTACAATAGCTCTGGAAGCTAGGCTTGCATATTCTGCAAACTCAGCCCCTGCTTGAGCAGCAGAGGTAGCATCCTTAAACTTCATGTTCCAATTCTGCCTGCCAACAGAAAAATTACCATCTCCAGGAAATGGTTGCCCATATTCCAACCTTTCATCCTTGAAACCTAATTGGCATGAACCACCATCATCAACAAAATATTGACTTGAAATTTCTACAATAGCTCTGGCAGCTAGGCTTGCATATTCTGCAAATTCATCCCCTGCTTGAGCTGCAAAGGTAGCATCCTTAAATTTCATGTTCCAATTCCGCCTGCCAATTGAAAAATTACCATCTCCAGGAAATGATTGCTCATATTCCAACCTTTCATCCTTGAAACCTAATTGGCATGAACCACCATCATCAACACAATATTGCCTTGAAAGTCCTACAACAGCTCTGGCAGCTAGGCTTGGATGTTCTGCAAACTAAGCCGTTGCTTGAGCAGCAGAGGTAGCATCCTTAAATTTCATGTTCCAATTCTGCCTACCAACAGAAAAATTACCATTACCATCTCTAGGAAATGATTGCCCATGTTCCAACCTTTTATCCTTGAAACCTATGTGGCATGAACCACCATCATCAACACAATATTTCCTTGAAAGTTCTAAAACAACTCTGGCAGCTAGGCTTGCATGTTCTGCAAACTCAGCCGCTGCTTGGGCAGCAGATGTAGCATCCTTAAATTTCATGTTTCAATTCTACCTGCCAACAGAAAAATTACCATTACCATCTCCAGGAAATGATTTCCCATGTTCCAACCTTTCATCCTTGAAACCTAAGTGGAAAGAATCACCATCATCAACACAATATTGCCTAAAAACACCGACAACAACTCTGGCAGCTAGGGTTGCATGTTCTGCAAACTCAGCCGCTGCTAGAGCAGCAGAGGTAGCATCCTTAAATTTCATGTTCCAATTCTGCCTGCCACTAGACAAATTACCATCTTCGGGAAATGGTTGTCCATATTCCAACATTTTATCCTAGAAACCTAATTGGCATGAACCACCATCATCAACACAATATTGCCTTGAAATTTCTACAATAGCTCTAGCAGCTAGGCTTGCATATTCTGCAAACTCAGCCCCTGCTTGAGCAGCAGAGGTAGCATCCTTAAATTTCATGTTCCAATTCTGCCTGCCAATAGAAAAATTATCATCTCCAGGAAATGGTTGCCCATATTCCAACCTTTCATCCTTGAAACCTAATTGGCATGAACCACCATCATCAACACAATATTGACTTGAAATTTCTACAATAGCTCTGGCAGCTAGGCTTGCATATTCTGCAAATTCATTCCCTGCTTGAGCAGCAAAGGTAGCATCCTTAAATTTCATGTTCCAATTCTGCCTGCCAATTGAAAAATTACCATCTCCAGGAAATGATTGCCCATATTCCAACCTTTCATCCTTGAAACCTAATTGGCATGAACCACCATCATCAACACAATATTGCCTTGAAAGTCCTACAATAGCTCTGGCAGCTAGGCTTGGATGTTCTGCAAACTAAGCCGTTGCTTGAGCAGCTGAGGTAGCATCCTTAAATTTCATGTTCCAATTCTGCCTGCCAATTGAAAAATTACCATCTCCAGAAAATGATTGCCCATATTCCAACCTTTCATCCTTGAAACCTAATTGGCATGAACCACCATCATCAACACAATATTTCCTTGAAAGTCCTACAACAGCTCTGGTAGCTAGGCTTGCTTATTCAGCAAACTTAGTTGTTGCTTGAGCAGCAGATGTAGCATCCTTAAATTTCATGTTCCAATTTTTCCTGCCAACAGAAAAATTACCATCTCCAGGAAATGATTGCCCATGTTCCAACCTTTCATCCTTGAAACCTACGTGGAATGAACCACCACCATCAACACAATATTGCCTTGAAAGTTTTACAATAGCTCTGGCAGCTAGGCTTACATGTTCTGCCAACTTAGCCGCTACTTGATCAGCAGAGGTAGCATCCTTAAATTTCATATTCCAATTCTGCCTGCCAACAGAAAAATGACCATAAACATCTCTAGGAAAGGATTGCCCATGTTCCAACCTTTCATCGTAGAAACCCAAGTGGCATGTACCACCATCATCAACACAATATTGCCTTGAAAGTATTACAACAGTTCTGGTAGCTAGGCTTGCATGTTCTGCAAACTTAGCCGCTGCTCGAGAAGCAGATGTAGCATCCTTAAATTTTATCTTCCAATTCTGCCTGCCAACAGAAAAATTACTATTACAATCTCAGGAAATGATTGCCCATGTTCCAACCTTTCATCCTAGAAACCTAAGTGGCATGAACCACTATCATCAACACAATATTACCTAGAAAGTCCTACAACAGCTCTGGCAGCTAGGTTTGCATGTTCTACAAACTCAGCCCCTGCTTGAGCAGCAGAGGTAGCATCCTTAAATTTCATGTTCCAATTCTACCTGCCAATAGACAAATTACCTTCTCCAGAAAATGATTGCCCATATTCTAACCTTTCATCCGTGAAACCTAATTGGCATGAACCACCATCATCAACAAAATATTGCCATGAAAGTTCTATAATAGTTCTGGCAGCTAGGCTTTCATATTCTGCAAACTCAGCACCTGCTTGAGCAGAAGAGGTAGCATCCTTAAATTCCATGTTCCAATTCTGCCTTCCAATAGAAGAATTACCATTACCATCTCCAGGAAATGATTGCCCATGTTCCAACCTTTCATCCTTGAAACCTAAGTGGAATGAACCACCATCATCAACATAATATTGCCTTGAAAGTTCTACAACAGCTCTGGCAGCTAGGGTTGCATGTTCTGCAAAGTCGGCCGCTGCTTGAGCAGCAGAGGCAGCATCCTTAAATTTCATTTTCCAATTCTGCCTGCCAATAGAAAAATTACCATCTCCAGGAAATGATTGCCCATATTCCAACCTTTCATCCTTGAAACCTAAGTGGCATGAACCACCATCATCAACATAATATTGCCTTGAAAGTCCTACAACAGCTCTGGCAGCTAGGCTTGCATGTTCTGCAAACTCAGCCGTTGCTTGAGCAGCAGAGGTAGCATCCTTAAATTTCATGTTCCAATTCTACCTGCCAACAGAAAAATTACCATTACCATCTATAGGAAATGATTGCCCATGTTCCAACCTTTTATCCTTGAAACCTAAGTGGCATGAACCACCATCATTAACACAATATTTCCTTGAAAGTTCTACAACAACTCTGGCAGCTAGGCTTGCATGTTCTGCAAACTCAGCCGCTGCTTGGGCAGCAAATGTAGCATCCTTAAATTTCATGTTCCAATTCTGCCTGCCAACAGAAAAATTACCATTACCATCTACCGGAAATGATTTCCCATGTTCCAACCTTTCATCCTTGAAACCTCAATGGAATGAACCACCATCATCAACATAATATTGACTTAAAAGTTCTACAATAGCTCTGGCAGCTAGGGTTGCATGTTCTGCAAAGTCGGCCGCTGCTTGAGCAGCAGAGGTAGCATCCTTAAATTTCATTTTCCAATTCAGCCTGCCAATAGAAAAATTACCATCTCCAGGAAATGATTGCCCATGTTCCAACCTTTCATCCTTGAAAACTAAGTGGCATGAACAACCATTATCAACACAATATTGCCTTGAAGGTTCTACAACAGCTCGGGCAGTTAGGCCTGCATGTTCTGCAAACTCAGCCCCTGCTTGAGCAGCAGAGGTAGCATCCTTAAATTTCATGTTCCAATTCTGCCTGCCAACACAAAAATGACCATTAACATCTCCAGGAAATGATTGTCCATGTTCCAACCTTTCATCCTTGAAACCTAAGTGGCATGAACCACCATTATCAACACAATATTGCCTTAAAAGTTCTACAACAGCTCTGGCAGCTAGGGTTGCATATTCTGCAAAGTCGGCCGCTGCTAGAGCAGCAGAGGTAGCATCCTTAAATTTCATGTTCCAATTCTGCCTGCCAATAGAAAAATTACCATCTCCAAGAAATGATTGCCCATATTCCAACCTTTCATCCTTGAAACCTAATTGGCATGAACCACCATTATCAACACAATATTGCCTTGAAAGTCGTACAACAGCTCTGGCAGCTAAGCTTGCATGTTCTGCAAAGTTGGCCGCTGCTAGAGCAGCAGAGGTAGCATCCTTAAATTTCATGTTCCAATTCTGCCTGCCAATAGAAAAATTACCATCTCCAGGAAATGGTTGCCCATATTCCAACCATTCATCCTTGAAACCTAATTGGCATGAACCACCATCATCAACAAAATATTGACTTGAAATTTCTACAATAGCTCTGGCTGCTAGGCTTGCATATTCTGCAAATTCATCCCCTGCTTGAGCAGCAAAGGTAGCATCCTTAAATTTCATGTTCCAATTCTGCCTGCCAATAGAAAAATTACCATCTCCAGGAAATGATTGCCCATATTCCAACCTTTCATCCTTGAAACCTAAGTGGCATGAACCACCATCATCAACATAATATTGCCTTGAAAGTCCTACAACAGCTCTGGCAGCTAGGCTTGCATGTTCTGCAAACTCAGCCGTTGCTTGAGCAGCAGAGGTAGCATCCTTAAATTTCATGTTCCAATTCTGCCTACCAACAGAAAAATTACCATTACCATCTCTAGGAAATGATTGCCCATGTTCCAACCTTTTATCCTTGAAACCTATGTGGCATGAACCACCATCATCAACACAATATTTCCTTGAAAGTTCTAAAACAACTCTGGCAGCTAGGCTTGCATGTTCTGCAAACTCAGCCGCTGCTTGGGCAGCAGATGTAGCATCCTTAAATTTCATGTTTCAATTCTACCTGCCAACAGAAAAATTACCATTACCATCTCCAGGAAATGATTTCCCATGTTCCAACCTTTCATCCTTGAAACCTAAGTGGAAAGAACCACCATCATCAATACAATATTGCCTAAAAAGACCGACAACAGCTCTGGCAGCTAGGCTTGCATATTCTGCAAACTCAGCCCCTGCTTGAGCAGCAGAGGTAGCATCCTTAAATTTCATGTTCCAATTCTGCCTGCCTATAGACAAATTACCATCTTCGGGAAATAATTGCCCATATTCCAACATTTCATCCTTGAAACCTAATTGGCATGAACCACCATCATCAACACAATATTGCCTTGAAAGTTCTACAATAGCTCTGGCAGCTAGGCTTGCATATTCTGCAAACTCAGCCCCTGCTTGAGCAGCAGAGGTAGCATCCTTAAACTTCATGTTCCACTTCTGCCTGCCAACAGAAAAATTACCATCTCCAGGAAATGGTTGCCCATATTCCAACCTTTCATCCTTGAAACCTAATTGGCATGAACCACCATCATCAACAAAATATTGACTTGAAATTTCTACAATAGCTCTGGCAGCTAGGCTTGCATATTCTTCAAATTCATCCCCTGCTTGAGCAGCAAAGGTAGCATCCTTAAATTTCATGTTCCAATTCCGCCTGCCAATTGAAAAATTACCATCTCCAGGAAATGATTGCTCATATTCCAACCTTTCATCCTTGAAACCTAATTGGCATGAACCACCATCATCAACACAATATTGCCTTGAAAGTCCTACAACAGCTCTGGCAGCTAGGCTTGGATGTTCTGCAAACTAAGCCGTTGCTTGAGCAGCAGAGGTAGCATCCTTAAATTTCATGTTCCAATTCTGCCTACCAACAGAAAAATTACCATTACCATCTCTAGGAAATGATTGCCCATGTTCCAACCTTTTATCCTTGAAACCTATGTGGCATGAACCACCATCATCAACACAATATTTCCTTGAAAGTTCTAAAACAACTCTGGCAGCTAGGCTTGCATGTTCTGCAAACTCAGCCGCTGCTTGGGCAGCAGATGTAGCATCCTTAAATTTCATGTTTCAATTCTACCTGCCAACAGAAAAATTACCATTACCATCTCCAGGAAATGATTTCCCATGTTCCAACCTTTCATCCTTGAAACCTAAGTGGAAAGAACCACCATCATCAACACAATATTGCCTAAAAACACCGACAACAACTCTGGCAGCTAGGGTTGCATGTTCTGCAAACTCAGCCGCTGCTAGAGCAGCAGAGGTAGCATCCTTAAATTTCATGTTCCAATTCTGCCTGCCACTAGACAAATTACCATCTTCAGGAAATGATTGTCCATATTCCAACATTTTATCCTTGAAACCTAATTGGCATGAACCACCATCATCAACACAATATTGCCTTGAAATTTCTACAATAGCTCTAGCAGCTAGGCTTGCATATTCTGCAAACTCAGCCCCTGCTTGAGCAGCAGAGGTAGCATCCTTAAATTTCATGTTCCAATTCTGCTTGCCAATAGAAAAATTACCATCTCCAGGAAATGGTTGCCCATATTCCAACCTTTCATCCTTGAAACCTAATTGGCATGAACCACCATCATCAACACAATATTGACTTGAAATTTCTACAATAGCTCTGGCAGCTAGGCTTGCATATTCTGCAAATTCATTCCCTGCTTGAGCAGCAAAGGTAGCATCCTTAAATTTCATGTTCCAATTCTGCCTGCCAATTGAAAAATTACCATCTCCAGGAAATGATTGCCCATATTCCAACCTTTCATCCTTGAAACCTAATTGGCATGAACCACCATCATCAACACAATATTGCCTTGAAAGTCCTACAATAGCTCTGGCAGCTAGGCTTGGATGTTCTGCAAACTAAGCCGTTGGCTTGAGCAGCTGAGGTAGCATCCTTAAATTTCATGTTCCAATTCTGCCTGCCAATTGAAAAATTACCATCTCCAGAAAATGATTGCCCATATTCCAACCTTTCATCCTTGAAACCTAATTGGCATGAACCACCATCATCAACACAATATTGCCTTGAAAGTCCTACAACAGCTCTGGCAGCTAGGCTTGGATGTTCTGCAAACTAAGCCGTTGCTTGAGCAGCAGAGGTAGCATCCTTAAATTTTATGTTCCAATTCTGCCTACCAACAGAAAAATTACCATTACCATCTCTAGGAAATGATTGCCCATGTTCCAACCTTTTATCCTTGAAACCTATGTGGCATGAACCACCATCATCAACACAATATTTCCTTGAAAGTTCTAAAACAACTCTGGCAGCTAGGCTTGCATGTTCTGCAAACTCAGCCGCTGCTTGGGCAGCAGATGTAGCATCCTTAAATTTCATGTTTCAATTATACCTGCCAACAGAAAAATTACCATTACCATCTCCATGAAATGATTTCCCATGTTCCAACCTTTCATGCTTGAAACCTAAGTGGAAAGAACCACCATCATCAACACAATATTGCCTAAAAAGACCGACTACAGCTCTGGCAGCTAGGCTTGCATGTTCTGCAAACTCAGCCCCTGCTTGAGCAGCAGAGGTAGCATCCTTAAATTTCATGTTCCAATTCTGCCTGCCAATAGACAAATTACCATCTTCGGGAAATGATTGCCCATATTCCAACATTTCATCCTTGAAACCTAATTGGCATGAACCACCATCATCAACACAATATTGCCTTGAAAGTTCTAAAATAGCTCTGGCAGCTAGGCTTGCATATTCTGCAAACTCAGCCCCTGCTTGAGCAGCAGAGGTAGCATCCTTAAATTTCATGTTCCAATTCTGCCTGCCAACAGAAACATTACTATTACCATCTCCAGGAAATGATTGCCCATGTTTCATCCTTTCATCCTTGAAACCTAAGTGGAATGAACCACCATCATCAACAAAATATTGCCTTGAAAGTTCTACAACAGCTCTGGTTGCTTTGGGTTGCATGTTCTGCAAAGTTGGCCGCTGCTTGAGTAGCAGAGGTAGCATCCTTAAATTTCATGTTCCAATTCTGCCTGCCAATAGAAAAATTACCATCTCCAGGAAATGATTTCCCATGTTCCAAACTTTCATCCTTGAAACCTAAGTGGCATGAACCACCATCATCAACACAATATTGCCTTGAAAGTTCTACAATAGCTCTGGCAGCTAGGCTTGCATATTCTGCAAATTCAGCCACTGCTTGAGCAGCAGAGGTAGCATCCTTAAATTTCATTTTCCAATTCTGCCTGCCAATAGAAAAATTACCATCTCCAGGAAATGATTGCCCATGTTCCAACCTTTCATCCTTGAAACCTAAGTGGAATGAACCACCATTATCAACACAATATTGCCTTGAAAGTTCTACAATAGCTCTGGCCGCTAGGGTTGCATGTTCTGCAAAGTCAGTCGCTGCTTGAGCAGCAGAGGTAGCATCCTTAAATTTTATGTTCCAATTCTGCCTGCCAAGAGAAAAATTACCATTACCATCTCTAGGAAATGATTGCCCGTGTTGCAAACTTTTATCCTTGAAACCTAAGTGGCACGAACCACCATCATCAACATAATATTTCCTTGAAATTCTACAACACTTCTGGAAGCTAGGCTTGCATGTTCTGCAAACTCAGCCGCTGCTTGAGCAACAGATGTAGCATCATTAAATTTCATGTTCCAATTCTTCCTGCTAACAGATAAATTACCATTATTATCTCTAGGAAATGATTGTCCATGTTCCAACCTTTCATCCTTGAAACCTAAGTGGCATGAACCACCATTATCAACACAATATTGCCTTGAAAGTTCTACAACAGCTCTGGCAGCTAGGGTTGCATGTTCTGCAAAGTCGGTCGCTGCTTGAGTAGCAGAGGTAGCATCCTTAAATTTCATGTTCCAATTCTACCTGCCAACACAAAAATTACCATTAACATCTCCAGGAAATGATTGTCCATGTTCCAACCTTTCATCCTTGAAACCTAAGTTACATGAACCACTATTATCAACACAATATTGCCTTGAAAGTTCTACAACAGCTCTGGCAGCTAGGGTTTCATGTTCTGCAAAGTCAGCCGCTGCTTGAGCAGTAGAGGTAGCATCCTTAAATTTCATGTTCCAATTCTGCATGCCAATAGAAAAATTACCATCTCCAGGAAATGATTGCCAATATTCCAACATTTCATCCTTAAACCCCAAGTGGCATTAACCACTATGATCAAGACAATATTGCCTTGAAAGTCCTACAACAGCTCTTGTAGCTAGGCTTGCATGTTCTGCAAACTTAGCCGCTGCTTGAGCAGCAGAGGTAGCATCCTTAAATTTCATGTTCCAATTTTGCCTGCCAATAGAAAAATTACTATCTCCAGGAAATGATTGCCCATGTTCCTACCTTTCATTCTTGAAACCTAAATGGAATGGACCACCATCATCAACACAATATTGCCTTGAAAGTTCTACAACAACTCTGGCAGCTAGGGTTGCATGTTTTGCAAAGTCGGCCACTGCTTGAGCAGCAGAGGTAGCATCCTTAAATTTCATGTTCCAATTCTGCCCGCCAAATGAAAAATTACCATCTCCAGGAAATGATTTCCCATGTTCCAAACTTTCATCCTTGAAACCTAAGTGGCATGAACCACCATCATCAACACAATATTGCCTTGAAAGTTCTACAATAGCTCTGGCAGCTAGGCTTGCATATTCTGCAAATTCAGCCACTGCTTGAGCAGCAGAGGTAGCATCCTTAAATTTCATTTTCCAATTCTGCCTGCCAACAGAAAAATTGCCATCTCCAGGAAATGATTGCCCATGTTCCAACCTTTCATCCTTGAAACCTAAGTGGAATGAACCACCATTATCAACACAATATTGCCTTGAAAGTTCTACAATAGCTCTGGCCGCTAGGGTTGCATGTTCTGCAAAGTCGGTCGCTGCTTGAGCAGTAGAGGTAGCATCCTTAAATTTTATGTTCCAATTCTGCCTGCCAAGAGAAAAATTACCATTACCATCTCTAGGAAATGATTGCCCGTGTTGCAACCTTTTATCCTTGAAACCTAAGTGGCACGAACCACCATCATCAACACAATATTTCCTTGAAATTCTACAACACTTCTGGAAGCTAGGCTTGCATGTTCTGCAAACTCAGCCACTGCTTGAGAAGCAGAGGTAGCATCCTTAAATTTCATGTTCCAATTTTGCCTGCCAACAGAAAATTACCATCTCCAGGAAATGATTGCCCATGTTCCAACCTTTCATCCTTGAAACCTAAGTCGACTGAACCACCATCATCAACACAATATTGCCTTGAAAGTTCTACAACAGCTCTGGCAGCTAGGGTTGCATGTTCTGCAAAGTCGGCCGCTGCTTGAGCAGCAGAGGTAGCATCCTTAAATTTCTTGTTCCAATTCTGCTTCCAATAGAAAAATTACCATCTCTAAGAAATGATTGCCCATATTCCAACCTTTCATCCTTGAAATCTAAGTGGCATGAACCACC
Source organism: Nicotiana tomentosiformis (assembly GCF_000390325.3). Taxonomy (NCBI): domain Eukaryota; kingdom Viridiplantae; phylum Streptophyta; class Magnoliopsida; order Solanales; family Solanaceae; genus Nicotiana; species Nicotiana tomentosiformis. Next base: position 158,259 of record NW_027174648.1, read on the forward strand.
ATCATCAACACAATATTGCCTTGAAAGTTCTACAACAGCTCTGGCAGCTAGGGTTTCATGTTCTGCAAAGTCAGCCGCTGCTTGAGCAGTAGAGGTAGCATCCTTAAATTTCATGTTCCAATTCTGCATGCCAATAGAAAAATTACCATCTCCAGGAAATGATTGCCCATATTCCAACATTTCATCCTTAAACCCCAAGTGGCATTAACCACTATCATCAAGACAATATTGCCTTGAAAGTCCTACAACAGCTCTTGTAGCTAGGCTTGCATGTTCTGCAAACTTAGCCGCTGCTTGAGCAGCAGAGGTAGCATCCTTAAATTTCATGTTCCAATTTTGCCTGCCAATAGAAAAATTACTATCTCCAGGAAATGATTGCCCATGTTCCTACCTTTCATTCTTGAAACCTAAATGGAATGGACCACCATCATCAACACAATATTGCCTTGAAAGTTCTACAACAACTCTGGCAGCTAGGGTTGCATGTTTTGCAAAGTCGGCCGCTGCTTGAGCAGCAGAGGTAGCATCCTTAAATTTCATGTTCCAATTCTGCTTGCCAAATGAAAAATTACCATCTCCAGGAAATGATTGCCCATATTCCAACCTTTCATCCTTGAAACCTAAGTGGCATGAACCACCATCATCAACACAATATTGCCTTGAAAGTCCTATAACAGCTCTTGCAGCTAGGCTTGCATGTTCTGTAAACTCAGCCGCTGCTTGAGCAGCAGAGGTAGCATCCTTAAATTTCATGTTCCAATTCTGCCTGCCAACAGAAAAATTGCCATTACCATCTCCAAGAAATGATTTCCAATGTTCCAACCTTTCATCCTTGAAACCTAAGTGGCATGAACCACCATCATCAACACAGTATTGCCTTGAAAGTTCTACAATAGCTCTGGTAGCTAGGCTAGCATATTCTGCAAACTCAGCCCCTGCTTGAGCAGCAGAGGTAGCATCGTTAAATTTCATGTTCCAATTCTGCCTGCCAACAGAAAAATTACCATTACCATCTCCAAGAAATGATTGCCCATGTTCCAACCTTTCATCCTTGAAACCTAAGTGGAATGAACCACCATCATCAACACAATATTGCCTTGAAAGTTCTACAATAGCTCTGGCCGTTAGGGTTGCATGTTCAGCAAAGTCGGCTGCTGCTTGAGCAGCAGAGGTAGCATCCTTAAATTTCATGTTCCAATTCTGCCTGCCAATAGAAAAATTACCATCTCTAGGAAATGATTGCCCATATTCCAACCTTTCGTCCTTGAAACCTAATTGGCATGAACCACTATCATCAACACAATATTGCCTTGAAAGTCCTACAACAGCTCTGGCAGCTAGGCTTGCATGTTCTGCAAACTCAGCCACTGCTTGAGAAGCAGAGGTAGCATCCTTAAATTTCATGTTCCAATTTTGCCTGCCAACAGAAAATTACCATCTCCAGGAAATGATTGCCCATGTTCCAACCTTTCATCCTTGAAACCTAAGTCGACTGAACCACCATCATCAACACAATATTGCCTTGAAAGTTCTACAACAGCTCTGGCAGCTAGGGTTGCATGTTCTGCAAAGTCGGCCGCTGCTTGAGCAGCAGAGGTAGCATCCTTAAATTTCTTGTTCCAATTCTGCTTCCAATAGAAAAATTACCATCTCTAAGAAATGATTGCCCATATTCCAACCTTTCATCCTTGAAATCTAAGTGGCATGAACCACCATCATCAACACAATATTGCCTTGAAAGTTCTACAACAGCTCTGGCAGCTAGGCTTGCATGTTCTGCAAACTCTGCCGCTGCTTGAGCTGCAGAGGTAGCATCCTTAAATTTCATGTTCCAATTCTGCCTGCCAATAGAAAAATTACCATATCCAGGAAATGATTGCCCATATTCCAACGTTTCATCCTTGAAACCCAAGTGTCATGAACCACCATCATCAACACAATATTACCTTGAAAGTCCTGCAACAGCTCTGGCAGCTAGGCTTGCATGTTCTGCAAACATAACTGCTGCTTGAGCAGCAGAGGTAGCATCCTTAAATTTCATGTTCCAATTTTGCCTACCAATAGAAAAATTACCATCTCAAGGAAATGAATGCGCATATTCCAAGCTTTCATCCTTGAAACCTAATTGGCATGAACCACCATCATCAACACAATATTGCCTTGAAAGTCCTACAACAGCTCTGGCAGTTAGGCTTGCATGTTTTGAAAACTCAGCCGCTGCTCGAGAAGCAGATGTAGCATCCTTAAATTTCATGTTCCAATTCTGCCTGCCAACAGAAAAATTATCATTACTATCTCCAGGAAATGATTGTCCATGTTCCAACCTTTCATCCTTGAAACCTAAGTGGCATGAACCACCATTATCAACACAATATTGCTTTGAAAGTTCTACAATAGCTCGGTCAGCTAGGGTTGCATGTTCTGCAAAGTCGGTCGCTGCTTGAGCAGTAGAGGTAGCATCCTTAAATTTCATGTTCCAATTCTGCCTGGCAACACAAAAATGACCAGTAACATCTCCAGGAAATGATTGTCCATGTTCCAACCTTTCATCCTTGAAACCTAAGTGGCATGAACCACCATTATCAATAAAATATTTCCTTGAAAGTTCTTCAATAGCTCGGGCAGCTAGGGTTGCATGTTCTGCAAAGTCGGCCGCTGCTTGAGCAGCAGAGGTAACATCCTTAAATTTCATGTTCCAATTCTGCCTGCCAATAGAAAAATTACCATCTCCAGGAAATGATTGCCCATATTCCAACCTTTCATCCTTGAAACCTAATTGGCATGAACCACCATCATCAACACAATATTGCCTTGAAAGTACTACAACAGCTCTGGCAGCTAGGCTTGGCATGTTCTGCAAACTCAGCCGCTGCTTGAGCAGCAGAGGTAGCATCCTTAAATTTCATGTTCCAATTCTGCCTGCCAACAGAAAAATTGCCATTACCATCTCCAGGAAATGATTTCCAATGTTCCAACCTTTCATCCTTGAAACCTAAGTGGCATGAACCACCATCATCAACACAGTATTGCCTTGAAAGTTCTACAATAGCTCTGGCAGCTAGGCTAGCATATTCTGCAAACTCAGCCCCTGCTTGAGCAGCAGAGGTAGCATCATTAAATTGCATGTTCCAATTCTGCCTGCCAATAGAAAAATTACCATTACCATCTCCAAGAAATGATTGCCCATGTTTCAACCTTTCATCCTTGAAACCTAAGTGGAATAAACCACCATCATCAACACAATATTGCCTTGAAAGTTCTACAATAGCTCTAGTCGTTAGGGTTGCATGTTCAGCAAAGTCGGCCGCTGCTTGAGCAGCAGAGGTAGCATCCTTAAATTTCATGTTCCAATTCTGCCTGCCAATAGAAAAATTACCATCTCTAGGAAATGATTTCCCATATTCCAACCTTTCATCCTTGAAACCTAATTGGCATGAACCACTATCATCAACACAATATTGCCTTGAAAGTCCTACAACAGCTCTGGCAGCTAGGCTTGCATGTTCTGCAAACTCAGCCACTGCTTGAGAAGCAGAGGTAGCATCCTTAAATTTCATGTTCCAATTTTGCCTGCCAACAGAAAAATTACCATCTCCAGGAAATGATTGCCCATGTTCCAACCTTTCATCCTTTAAACCTAAGTCGACTGAACCACCATCATCAACACAATATTGCCTTGAAAGTTCTACAACAGCTCTGGTAGCTAGGGTTGCATGTTCTGCAAAGTCGGCCGCTGCTTGAGCAGCAGAGGTAGCATCCTTAAATTTCATGTTCCAATTCTACTTCCAATAGAAAAATTACCATCTCTAAGAAATGATTGCCCATATTCCAACCTTTCATCCTTGAAATCTAAGTGGCATGAAGCACCATCATCAACACAATATTGCCTTGAAAGTTCTATAACAGCTCTGGCAGCTAGGCTTGCATGTTCTGCAAACTCTGCCGCTGCTTGAGCTGCAGAGGTAGCATCCTTAAATTTCATGTTCCAATTCTGCCTGCCAACAGAAAAATTGCCATTACCATCTCCAGGAAATGATTTCCAATGTTCCAACCTTTCATCCTTGAAACCTAAGTGGCATGAAGCACCATCATCAAGGCTGTATTACCTTGAAAGTCCTGCAACAGCTCTGGCAGCTAGGCTTGCATGTTCAGCAAACATAACTGCTGCTTGAGCAGCAGAGGTAGCATCCTTAAATTTCATGTTCCAATTTTGCCTGCCAATAGAAAAATTACCATCTCAAGGAAATGAATGCGCATATTCCAACCTTTCATCCTTGAAACCTAATTGGCATGAACCACCATCATCAACACAATATTGCCTTGAAAGTCCTACAACAGCTCTGGCAGTTAGGCTTGCATGTTCTGAAAACTCAGCCGCTGCTCAAGAAGCAGATGTAGCATCCTTAAATTTCATGTTCCAATTCTGCCTGCCAACAGAAAAATTACCATTACTATCTCCAGGAAATGATTGTCCATGTTCCAACCTTTCATCCTTGAAACCTAAGTGGCATGAACCACCATTATCAACACAATATTGCTTTGAAAGTTCTACAATAGCTCGGGCAGCTAGGGTTGCATGTTCTGCAAAGTCGGTCACTGCTTGAGCAGTAGAGGTAGCATCCTTAAATTTCATGTTCCAATTCTGCCTGGCAACACAAAAATGACCAGTAACATCTCCAGGAAATGATTGTCCATGTTCCAACCTTTCATCCTTGAAACCTAAGTGGCATGAACCACCATTATCAACAAAATATTTCCTTGAAAGTTCTTCAATAGCTCGGGCAGCTAGGGTTGCATGTTCTGCAAAGTCGGCCGCTGCTTGAGCAGCAGAGGTAACATCCTTAAATTTCATGTTCCAATTCTGCCTGCCAATAGAAAAATTACCATCTCCAGGAAATGATTGCCCATATTCCAACCTTTCATCCTTGAAACCTAATTGGCATGAACCACCATCATCAACACAATATTGCCTTGAAAGTACTACAACAGCTTTGGCAGCTAGGCTGGCATGTTCTGCAAACTCAGCCCCTGCTTGAGCAGCAGAGGTAGCATCCTTAAATTTCATGTTCCAATTCTGCCTGCCAATAGAAAAATTACCATTTCCAGGAAATGATTGCCCATGTTCCAACCTTTCATCCTTGAAACCCAAGTGGCATGAACCACCATCATCAAGACAATATTGCTTTGAAGGTCTTACAACAGCTCTGGTAGCTAGGCTTGCATGTTCTGCACACTTAGCCGCTGCTTGAGCAGCAGAGGTAGCATCTTTAAATTTCATGTTCCAATTTTGCTTGCCAACAGAAAAATTACCATCTCCAGGAAATGATTGCCCATGTTCCAACCTTTCATCCTTGAAACCTAAGTGGAATGAACCACCATCATCAACACAATATTGCCTTGAAAGTTCTACAATAGCTCTGGCAGCTAGGGTTGCATGTTCTGCAAAGTCGGCCGCTGCTTGAGCAGCAGAGGTAGTATCCTTAAATTTCATGTTCCAATTCTGCCTGCCAATAGGAAAATTACCATCTCCGGGAAATAATTGCCCATATTCCAACCTTTCATCCTTGAAACCTAATTGGCATGAACCACCATCATCAACATAATATTGCCTTGAAAGTCCTACAACAGCTCTGGCAGCTAGGCTGGCGTGTTCTGCAAACTCAGCCGCTGCTTGAGCAGCAGAGGTAGCATCCTTAAATTTCATTTTCCAATTCTGCCTACCAATAGAAAAATTACCATCTCCAGGAAATGATTGCCCATGTTCCAACCTTTCATCCTTGAAACCCAAGTGGCATGAAAGACCATCATCAAGACAATATTGCCTTGAAAGTCCTACAACAGCTCTGGCAGCTAGGCTTGCATGTTCTGCTCACTTAGCCACTGCTTGAGCAGCAGAGGTAGCATCCTTAAATTTCATGTTCCAATTTTGCCTGCCAACAGAAAAATTACCATCTCCAGGAAATGATTGCCCATGTTCCAACCTTTCATCCTTGAAACCTAAGTGGAATGAACCACCATCATCAACACAATATTGCCTTGAAAGTTCTACAATAGCTCTGGTAGCTAAGGTTGCATGTTCTGCAAAGTCAGCCGCTGCTTGAGCAGTAGAGGTAGTATCCTTAAATTTCATGTTCCAATTCTGCCTGCCAATAGAAAAATTACCATCTCCCGGAAATGATTGCCAATATTCCAACCTTTCATCCTTGAAACCTAAGTGGCATGAACCACCATCATCAACACAATATTGCCTTGAAAATCTTACAACAGCTCTGGCAGCTAGGCTTGCATGTTCTGCAAACTCAGCCGCTGCTTGAGCAGCAGAGGTAGCATCCTTAAATTTCATGTTACAATTTTGCCTGCCAACAGAAAAATTACCATTACCATCTCCAGGAAATGAATTCCCATGTTCCAACCTTTCATCCTTGAAACCTAAGTGGCACGAACCACCATCATCAACACAATATTGCCTTTAAAGTTCTACAATAGCTCTGCCAGCTAGGCTAGCATATTCTGCAAACTCAGCCCCTGCTTGAACAGCAGAGGTAGCATCCTTAAATTTCATGTTCCAATTCTGCCTGCCAACAGAAAAATTACCATTAGCATCTATAGGAAATGATTGCCCATGTTCCAACCTTTCATCCTTGTAACCTAAGTGGAATGAACGACCATCATCAACACAATATTGCCTTGAAAGTTCTACAACAGCTCTAGCAACTAGGGTTGCATGTTCTGCAAAGTCGGCCGCTGCTTGAGCAGCAGAGGTAGCATCCTTAAATTTCATGTTCCAATTCTGCCTGCCAATAGAAAAATTACCATCCCCAGGAAATGATTACCCATATTCCAACCTTTCATCCTTGAAACCTAAGTGGCATGAACCACCATCATCAACACAATATTGCCTTGAAAGTCCTACAACAGCTCTGGCAGCTAGGCTAGCATGTTCTGCAAACTAAGCCGCTGCTTGAGCAGCAGAGGTAGCATCTTTAAATTTCATGTTCCAATTTTGCTTGCCAACAGAAAAATTACCATCTCCAGGAAATGATTGCCCATGTTCCAACCTTTCATCCTTGAAACCTAAGTGGAATGAACCACCATCATCAACACAATATTGCCTTGAAAGTTCTACAATAGCTCTGGCAGCTAGGGTTGCATGTTCTGCAAAGTCGGCCGCTGCTTGAGCAGCAGAGGTAGTATCCTTAAATTTCATGTTCCAATTCTGCCTGCCAATAGGAAAATTACCATCTCCAGGAAATGATTACCCATGTTCCAACATTTCATCCTTGAAACCTAAGTGGTATGAACCACCATCTTCAACACAATATTGCCTTGAAAGTTCTACAACGGCTCTGGCAGCTAGGCTTGCATGTTCTGCAAACTCAGCCGCTACTTGAGCAGCAGAGGTATCATCCTTAAATTTCATGTTCCAATTCTGCCTGCCAACAGAACAATTAACTATACCATCTCCAGGAAATGATTGCCCATGTTCCAACCTTTCATCCTTGAAACCTAAGTGGAATGAACCACCATCATCAACACAATATTGCCTTGAAAGTTCTACAACAACTTTGACAACTAGGCTTGACTATTCTGCAAACTCAGACCCTGCTTGAGCAGCAGAGATAGCATCCTTAAATTTGATGTTCCAATTCTTCCTGGCAACAGAAAAATTACCATTACCATCTCCAGGAAATGATTGCACATGTTCCATGCTTTCATCCTTGAAACCTCAGTGGCATGAACCACCATCATCAACACAATATTGCCTTGAAAGTTCTACAACAGCTCTGGCAGCTAGGGTTGCATGTTCTGCAAAGTCGGCCGCTACTTGAGCAGCAGAGGTAGCATCCTTAAATTTCATGTTCCAATTCTACCTGCCAATAGAAAAATTACCATCTCCAGGAAATGATTGCCCATATTCAAACATTTCATCCTTAAAACCCAAGTGGCATGAACCACCATCATCAACACAATATTGCCTTGAAAGTCCTACAACAGCTCTGGCAGCTAGGCTTATATGTTCTGCAAACTCAGCCGCTGCTTTAGCAGCAGAGGTAGCATCCTTAAATTTCATGTTCCAATTCTGCCTGCCAATAGAAAAATTACCATCCCCAGGAAATGATTACCCATATTCCAACCTTTCATCCTTGAAATGTCAGTGGCATGAACCACCGTCATCAACACAATATTGCCTTGAAAGTTTTACAATAGCTCTGGCAGCTAGGCTTGCATGTTCTGCAAACTCAGCCCCTTCTTGAGCAGCAAAGGTAGCATCTTTAAATTTCATGTTCCAATTCTGCCTGCCAACAGAAAAATTACCATTACCGTTTCTAGGAAATGATTTCCCATGTGCCAACCTTTCATCCTTGAAACCTCAGTGGCATGAACCACTATCATCAACACAATATTGCCTTGAAAGTCCTACCACACCTCTGGCAGCTAGGCTTGCATGTTCTGCAAACTCAGCCGCAACATGAGCAGCAGAGGTAGCATCCTTAAATTTCATGTTCCAGTTCTGCTTGCCAATAGAAAAATTACAATCTCCAGGAAATGATTGCCCATATTCCAACCTTTCATCCTTGAAACATCAGTGGCATGAACCACCATAATCAACACAATATTGCCTTGAAAGTTTTACAATAGCTCTTGTAGCTAGGCTTGCATGTTCTGCAAACTCAGCCCCTTCTTGAGCAACAAAGGTAGCATCTTTAAATTTCATGTTCCAATTCTGCCTGCCAACAGAAAAGTTACCATTACCATTTCTAGGAAATGATTTCCCATGTTCCAACCTTTCATCCTTGAAACCTCAGTGGCATGAACCACCATCATCAACACAATATTGCCTTGAAAGTCCTACCACACCTCTGGCAGCTAGGCTTGCATGTTCTGCAAACTCAGCCACAGCATGAGCAGCAGAGGTAGCATCCTTAAATTTCATGTTCCAGTTCTGCTTGCCAATAGAAAAATTACAATCTCCAGGAAATGATTGCCCATATTCCAACATTTCATCCTTGAAACCCAAGTGGCATGAACCACCATCATCAACACAATATTGCCTTGAAAGTCCTACAACAGCTCTGGCAGCTAGGCTTGCATGTTCTGCAAAGTGAGCTGCTGCTTGAGCAGCAGAGGTAGCATCCTTAAATTTTATGTTCCAATTCTGCCTGCCAATAGAAAAATGACCATCTCCAGGAAATGATTGCCCATGTTCCAACCTTTCATCCTTGAAACCTAAGTGGAATGAACCACCATCATCACCACAATATTGCCTTGAAAGTTCTACAATAGCTCTGGCAGCTAGGCTTGCATGTTTTGCAAACTCAGCCCCTTCTTGAGCAGCAAAGGTAGCATCTTTAAATTTCATGTTCCAATTCTGCCTGTCAACAAAAAAATTACCATTACCATTTCTAGGAAATGATTTCCCATGTTCCAAACTTTCATCCTTGAAACCTCAGTGGCATGAACCACCATCATCAATACAATATTGCCTTGAAAGTCCTACCACACCTCTGGCAGCTAGGCTTGCATGTTCTGCAAACTCAGCCGCAGCATGAGCAGCAGAGGTAGCATCCTTAAATTTCATGTTCCAGTTCTGCCTACCAATAGAAAAATTATAATCTCCAGGAAATGATTGCCCATATTCCAACATTTCATCCTTGAAACCCAAGTGGCATGAACCACCATCATCAACACAATATTGCCTTGAAAGTCCTACAACAGCTCTGGCAGCTAGGCTTGCATGTTCTGCAAAGTGAGCTGCTGCTTGAGCAGCAGAGGTAGCATCCTTAAATTTTAAGTTCCCATTCTGCCTGCCAATTGAAAAATGACCATCTCCAGGAAATGATTGCCCATGTTCCAACCTTTCATCCTTGAAACCTAAGTGGCATGAACCACCATCATCACCATAACATTGGCTGTAAAGTTCTACAATAGCTCTGGCAGCTAGGCTTGCATGTTCTGCAAACTCAGCCCCTTCTTGAGTAGCAAAGGTAGCATCTTTAAATTTCATGTTCCAATTCTGCGTGCCAACAGAAAAATTACCATTACCATTTCTAGGAAATGATTTCCCATGTTCCAACCTTTCATCCTTCAAACCTCAGTGGCATGAACCACCATCATCAACACAATATTGCCTTGAAAGTCCTACTACAGCTCTGGCAGCTAGGCTTGCATGTTCTGCAAACTTAGCCGCAGCATGAGCAGCAGAGGTAGCATCCTTAAATTTCATGTTCCAATTCTTCCTGCCAATAGAATAATTATCATTACCATCTCCAGGAAATGATTGCCCATATTCCAACCTTTCATTCTTGAAACCTAAGGGGCATGAACCACCATCATCAACACAATATTGCCTTGAAAGTTCTATAACAGCTTTTGCAGCTAGGCTTGCATGTTCCGAAAACTCAGCCGCTACTTGTGCAGCAGAGGTAACATCCTTAAATTTCATGTTCCAATTCTGCCTGCCAACAGAAAAATTACCAATACCATCTCCTGGAAATAATTGCCCATGTTCCAACCTTTCATCCTTGAAACCTAAGTGGCATGAACCACCATCATTAACACAATATTGCCTTGAAAGTTCTACAACAGCTCTGGCAGCTAGGGTTGCATGTTCTGCAAAGTCGGCCGCTGCTTGAGCAGTAGAGGTAGCATCCTTAAATTTCATGTTCCAATTCTACCTTCCAATAGAAAAATTACCATCTCTAGGAAATGATTACCCATGTTCTAACCTTTCATCCTTGAAACCTAAGTGGTATGAACCATCATCATCAATACAATATTGCCTTGAAAGTTCTCCAACAGCTCTGGTAGCTAGGCTTGCATGTTCTGCAAACTCAGCCGCTGCTTGAGCAGCAGAGGTAGCATCCTTAAATTTCATGTTCCAATTCTGCTTGGCAACAGAAAAATTACCATTACCATTTTAAGGAAATGATTGCCCATGTTCCAACGTTTCATCCTTGAAACCTCAGTGGAATGAACCACCATCATCAACACAATATTGCCTTGAAAATTCTACCACAGCTCTGGCAGCTAGGCTTGCATGTTTTGCAAACTCAGCCGCTACTTGAGCAGCAGAGGTAGCATCCTTAAATTTCATGTTGCAATTCTGCCTGCCAACAGAAAAATTACCATTACCATTTCTAGGAAATGATTTCCCATGTTCCAATCTTTCATCCTTGAAACCTAGTGGCATGAACCACCATCATCAACATAATATTTCCTTGAAAGTCCTACCATACCTCTGGCAGCTAGGGTTGTATGTTCTGAAAAGTCAGCTGCTGCTTGAGCAGCAGAGGTAGCATCCTTAAATTTCATGTTCCAATTCTGCCTGCCAAAACAACAATTACCATTACCATCTCCAGGAAATAATTGCCCATGTTCCAACCTTTCATCCTTGAAACCTAAGTGGCATGAACCACCATCATCAACACAATCTTGTCTTGAAAGTTCTACAATAGCTCTGGCAGCTAGGCTTGCATGTTCTGCAAAGTGAGCCGCTGCTTGAGCAGCAGAGGTAGGATCCTTAAATTTTATGTTCCAATTCTGCCTGCCAATAGAAAAATTACAATCTCCAGGAAATGATTGCCCATATTCCAACATTTCATCCTTGAAACCCAAGTGGCATGAACCACCATCATTAACACAATATTCCCTTGAAAGTCCTACAACCGCTCTGGCAGCTAGTCTTGGATGTTCTGCAAAGTGAGCCGTGCTTGAGCTGCAGAGGTAGCATCCTTAAATTTCATGTTCCAATTCTGCCTGCCAATAGAAAAATGACAATCTCCAGGAAATGATTGCCCATGTTCCGACCTTTCATCCTTGAAACCTCAGTGGCATGAACCACCATCATCAACACAATATTGCCTTGAAAGTTCTACAACAGCTCTCGCAGCTAGGCTTGCATATTCTGCAAAGTCAGCCGCTGCTTTAGCAGCAGAGGTAGCATCCTTAAATTTTATGTTCCAATTCTGCCTGCCAACAGAAAAATTACCTTTACCATTTCTAGGAAATGATTTCCCATGTTCTAACCTTTCATCCTTGAAACCTCAGTGGCATGAACCACCATCATCAACACAATATTGCCTTGAAAGTCCTACCACACCTCTGGCAGCTAGGCTTGCATGTTCTGCAAACTCAGCCGCAGCATGAGCAGCAGAGGTAACATCCTTAAATTTCATGTTCTAGTTTTGCCTGCCAATAGAAAAATTACAATCTCCAGGAAATGATTGCCCATATTCCAACATTTCATCCTTGAAACCCAAGTGGCATGAACCACCATCACAGTCCTACAACAGCTCTGGCAGCTAGGCTTGCATGTTCTGCAAAGTGAGCCGATGCTTGAGCAGCAGAGGTAGCATCCTTAAATTTCATGTTCCAATTCTGCCTGCCAATAGAAAAATGACCATCTCTAGGAAATGATTGCCCATGTTCCAACCTTTCATCCTTGAAACATAAGTGGCATGAACCACCATCATCAACACAATATTGCCTTGAAAGTTCTACAATAGCTCTGGCAGCAAGGCTTGCATGTTCTGCAAACTCAGCCCTTTCTTGAGCAGCAAAGGTAGCATCTTTAAATTTCATGTTCCAATTCTGCCTGCCAAGAGAAAAATTACCATTACAATTTCTAGGAAATGATTTCCCATGTTCCAACCTTTCATCCTTGAAACCTCAGTGGCATGAACCACCATCATCAACACAATATTACCTTGAAAGTTCTACAATAGCTCTGGCAGCTAGGTTGGCATGTTCTACAAACTCAGCCCCTTCTTGAGCAGCAAAGGTAGCATCTTTAAATTTCATGTTCCAATTCTGCCTGCCAACAGAAAAATTACCATTACCATTTCTAGGAAATGATTTCCCATGTTCCAACCTTTCATCCTTGAAACCTCTGTGGCATGAACCACCATCATCAACACAATATTGCCTTGAAAGTCCTACCACACCTCTGGCAGCTAGGCTTGCATGTTTTAGAAACTCAGCTGCAGGATGAGCAGCAGAGGTAGCATCCTTAATTTTCATGTTCCAATTATGCCTGTTAACAGAAAAATTATCATTACCATCTCCAGGAAATGATTGCCCATGTTCCAACCTTTCATCCTTGAAACCTAAGTGGCATGAACCACCATCATCAACACAATATTGCCTTTAAAGTTCTACAACAGCTCTGGCAGCTAGGCTTGCATGTTCTGCAAACTCACCCGCTGCTTGAGCAGCAGAGGTAGCATTTTTAAATTTCATGTTCCAATTTTGCCTGCCAACAGAAAAATTACCAATACCATCTCCAGGAAATGATTGCCCATTTTCCAACGTTTCATCCTTGAAACCTAAGTGGTATGAACCACCATCATCAACACAATATTGCCTTGAAAGTTCTACAACAGCTCTGGCAGCTAGGGTTGTATGTTCTGCAAAGTCGGCCGCTGCTTGAGAAGTAGAGGTAGCATCCTTAAATTTCATGTTCCAATTCTGCCTGCCAATAGAAAAATTACCATCTCCAGGAAATGATTGCCCATATACCAACCTTTCATCCTTGAAACCTAATTGGCATGAACCACCATCATCAACACAATATTTCCTTGAAAGTTCTACAATAACTCTGGCAGCTAGGCTTGCATATTCTGCAAACTCAGCCCATGCTTGAGCAGCAGAGGTAGCATCCTTAAATTTCATGTTCCAATTCTACCTGCCAACAGAAAAATGACCATCTCCAGGAAATGATTGCCCATGTTCTAACCTTTCATCCTTGAAACCTAAGTGGTATGAACCACCATCATCAATACAATATTGCCTTGAAAATACTACCACAGCTCTGGCAGCTAGGCTTGCATGTTCTGCAAACTCAGCCGCTACTTGAGCAGTAGAGGTAGCATCCTTAAATTTCATGTTCCAATTCTGCCTGCCGACAGAAAAATTACCATTACCATTTCTAGGAAATGATTTCCCATGTTCCAACCTTTTATCCTTGAAACCTCAGTGGCATGAACCACCATCATCAACACAATATTGCCTTGAAAGTCCTACCACATCTCTGGCAGCTAGGCTTGCATGTTCTGCAAAGTGAGCCGCTGCTTGAGCAGCAGAGGTAGCATCCTTAAATTTCATGTTCCAATTCTGCCTGCCAATAGAAAAATGACCATCTCCAGGAAATGATTGCCCATGTTCCAACCTTTCATCCTTGAAACCTCAGTGGCATGAACCACCATCATCAACACAATATTGCCTTGAAAGTTATACAATTGCTCTGGCAGCTAGGCTTGCATGTTCTGAAAACTCAGCCCCTTCTTGAGCTGCAAAGGTAGCATCTTTAAATTTCATGTTCAAATTCTTCCTGCCAACAGAAAAATTACCATTACCATTTCTAGAAAATTATTTCCCATGTTCCAACCTTTCATCCTTGAAACCTTAGTGGCATGAACCACCATCATCAACACAATATTGCCTTGAAAATCCTACCACACCCCTGGCAGCTAGGCTTGCATGTTCTGCAAACTCGGCCGCAGCATGAGCAGCAGAGGTATCATCCTTAAATTTCATGTTCCAATTCTGCCTGCCAATAGAAAAATTACCAATACCATCTCCAGGAAATGATTGCCCATGTTCCAACCTTTCATCCTTGAAACCTCAGTGGCATGAACCACCATCATCAACACAATATTGCCTTGAAAGTTCTACAATAGCTCTGGCAGCTAGGCTTTCATGTTCTACAAACTCAGCCCCTTCTTGAGCAGCAAAGGTAGCATCTTTAAATTTCATGTTCCAATTCTGCCTGCCAATAGAACAATTTCCATTACCATTTCTAGGAAATGATTTCCCATGTTCCAACCTTTCATCCTTGAAACCTCCGGGGCATGAACCACCATCATCAACACAATATTGCCTTGAAAGTCCTACAATAGCTCTGGCAGCTAGGCTTGCATGTTTTAGAAACTCAGCCGCAGCATGAGCAGCAGAGGTAGCATCCTTAAATTTCATGTTCTAATTCTGCCTGCCAACAGAAATATTATCATTACCATCTCCAGGAAATGATTGCCCATGTTCCAAACTTTCATCCTCGAAACCTAAGTGGCATGAACCACCATCATCAAAACAATATTGCCTTGAAAGTTCTACAACAGTTCTGGCAGCTAGGCTTGCATGTTCTGAAAACTCAGCCGCTACTTGAGCAGCAGAGGTAGCATGCTTAAATTTCATGTTCCAATTCTGCCTGCCAACAGAAAAATTACCAATACCATCTCCAGGAAATGATTGCCTATTTTCCAACCTTTCATCCTTGAAACCTAAGTGGTATGAACCACCATCATCAATACAATATTGCCTTGAAAGTTCTACAATAGCTCTGGCAGCTAGGGTTGTATGTTCTGCAAAGTCGGCCGCTGCTTGAGAAGCAGAGGTAGCATCCTTAAATTTTATGTTCCAATTCTGCCTGCCAATAGAAAAATTACCATCTCCAGGAAATGATTGCCCATATACCGACCTTTCATCCTTGAAACCTAAGTGGTATGAACCACCATCATCAATACAATATTGCCTTGAAAGTTCTACAATAGCTCTGGCAGCTAGGCTTGCATGTTCTGCAAACTTAGCCGCTGCTTGAGCAGCAGAGGTAGCATCCTTAAATTTCATGTTCCAATTCTGCCTGGCAACAGAAAAATTACCATTACCATTTTAAGGAAATGATTGCCCATGTTCCAACGTTTCATCCTTAAACCTCAGTGGAATGAACCACCATCATCAACACAATATTGCCTTGAAAATTCTACCATAGCTCTGGCAGCTAGGCTTGCATGTTCTGCAAACTCAGCCGCTACTTGAGCAGCAGAGGTAGCATCCTTAAATTTCATGTTCCAATTCTGCCTGCCGACAGAAAAATTACCATTACGATTTCTAGGAAATGATTTCCCATGTTCCAACCTTTCATCCTTAAAACCTCAGTGGCATGAACCACCATCATCAACACAATATTGCCTTGAAAGTCCTACCACACCTCTGGCAGCTAGGGTTGCATGTTCTGAAAAGTCAGCTGCTACTGGAGCAGCAGAGGTAGAATCCTTTAATTTCATGTTCCAATTCTGCCTCCCAAAACAACAATTACCATTACCATCTCCAGGAAATAATTGCCCATGTTCCAACCTTTCATCCTTGAAACCTAAGTGGCATGAACCACCATCAATAACACAATCTTGCTTTGAAAGTTCTACAACAGCTCTGCCAGCTAGGCTTGCATGTTCTGCAAAGTGAGCCGCTGCTTGAGCAGCACAGGTAGAATCCTTAAATTTCATGTTCCAATTCTGCCTGCCAATAGAAAAATTACAATCTCCAGGAAATGATTGCCCATATTCCAACATTTCATCCTTGAAACCAAAGTGGAATGAACCACCATCATCAACCCAATATTGCCTTGAAAGTCCTACAACAGCTCTGGCAGATAGGCTTGCATGTTCTGCAAAGTGAGCCCTACTTGAGCAGCAGAGGTAGCATCCTTAAATTTCATATTCCAATTCTGCCTGCCAATAGAAAAATGACCATCTCCAGGAAATGATTGCCCATGTTCCAACCTTTCATCCTTGAAACCTCAGTGGCATGAACCACCATCATCAACACAATATTGCCTTGAAAGTTCTACAATAGCTCTGGCAGCTAGGCTTGCATGTTCTGCAAACTCAACCCCTTCTTGAGCAGCAAATGTAGCATCTTTAAATTTCATGTTCCAATTCTGCCTGCCAACAGAAAAATTACCATTACCATTTCTAGGAAATGATTGCCCATAATCCAACCTTTCATCCTTGAAATCTAAGTGGCATGAACCACCATCATCAACACAATATTGCCTTGAAAGTTCTACAACAGCTCTGGCAGCTAGGCTTGCATGCTGGGAAAACTCAGCCGCTACTTGAGCAGCAGAGGTAGCATCCTTAAATTTCATGTTCCAATTCTGCCTGCCAACAGAAAAATTACCAATACCATCTCCAAGAAATGATTGCCCATGTTCCAACCTTTCATCCTTGAAACCTAAGTGGCATGAACCACCATCTTCAACACAATCTTGCCTTGAAAGTTCTACAACAGATCTGGAAGCTAGGCTTGCATGTTCTGCAAATTGAGCCGCTGCTTGAGCAGCAGAGGTAGCATCCTTAAATTTCATGTTCCAATTCTGCCTGCTAATCAAAAATATTACAATCTCCAGGAAATGATTGCCCATATTCCAACATTTCATCCTTGAAACCTAAGTGGCATGAACCACCATCATAAACACAATATTGCCTTGAAAGTTCTACAACAGCTCTGGCAGCTAGGGTTGCATGTTCTGCAAAGTCGGCCGCTGCTTGAGAAGCAGAGGTAGCATCCTTAAATTTCATGTTCCAATTCTTCCTGCCAATAGAAAAATTACCATCTCCTGGAAATGATTACCCATATTCCAACATTTCATCCTTGAAACCTAAGTGGTATGAACCACCATCATCAACACAATGTTGCCTTGAAAGTTCTACAACGGCTCTGGCAGCTAGGCTTGCATGTTCTGCAAACTCAGCTGCTACTTGAGCAGCAGAGGTATCATCCTTAAATTTCATGTTCCAATTCTGCCTGCAAACATAAAAATTACCATTACTATCTCCAGCAATTGATTGCCTATGTTCCAATTCTACCTGCCAACAGAAAAATTAATAATACCATCTCCAGGAAATGGTTGCCCATGTTCCAACCTTTCATCCTTGAAACCCCAGTGGCATGAACCACCATCATCAACACAATATTGCCTTGAAAGTCCTACCACACCACTGGCAGCTAGGGTTGCATGTTCTGAAAAGTCAATTGCTGCTCAAGCAGCAGAGGTAGCATCCATTATTTCATGTTCCAATTCTGCCTGCCAAAACAACAATTTCCATTACCATCTCCAGGAAATAATTGCCCATGTTCCAACCTTTCATCCTTGAAACCTAAGTGGCATGAACCACCATCTTCAACACAATCTTGCCTTGAAAGTTCTACAACAGATCTGGCAGCTAGGCTTGTATGTTCTGCAAATTGAGCCGCTGCTTGAGCAGCAGAGGTAGCATCCTTAAATTTCATGTTCCAATCCTGCCTGCCAATAGAAAAATTACAATCTCCAGGAAATGATTGCCCATATTCCAACATTTCATCCTTGAAACCTAAGTGGCATGAGCCACCATCATCAACACAATATTGCCTTGAAAGTTCTATAACTGCTTTGGCAGCTAGGGTTGCATGTTCTACAAAGTCTGCCGCTGCTTGAGCAGCAGAGGTAACATCCTTAAATTTCATGTTCCAATTCTGCCTGCCAACAGAAAAATTACCATCTCCAGGAAATGATTACCCATGTTCCAACCTTTCATCCTTGAAACCTAAGTGGTATGAACCACCATCATCAACATAATATTGCCTTGAAAGTTCTACTACAGCTTTGGCAGCTAGGCTTGCATGTTCTGCAAACTCAGCCGCTACTTGAGCAGCAGAGGTATCATCCTTAAATTTCATGTTCGAATTCTGCCTGCCAATAGAAAAATTACCATCTCCAAGAAATGATTGCCCATATACCAACCTTTCATCCTTGAAACCTAATTGGCATGAACCACCATCATCAACACAATATTTCCTTGAAAGTTCTACAATAGCTCTGGCAGCTAGGCTTGCATATTCTGCAAACTCAGCCCATGCTTGAGCAGCAGAGGTAGCATCCTTAAATTTCATGTTCCAATTCTACTTGCCAACAGAAAAATTACCATCTCCAGGAAATGATTGCCCATGTTCTAACCTTTCATCCTTGAAACCTATGTGGTATGAACCACCATCATCAACACAATATTGCCTTGAAAGTTCTACCACAGCTCTGGCAGCTAGGCTTGCATGTTCTGCAAACTCAGCCGCTACTTGAGCAGCAGAGGTAGCATCCTTAAATTTCATGTTCCAATTCTGCCTGCCAAAACAACAATTACCATTACCATCTCCAGGAAATAATTGCCCATGTTCCAACCTTTCATCCTTGAAACCTAAGTGGCATGAACCACCATCTTCAACACAATCTTGCCTTGAAAGTTCTACAACAGATCTGGCAGCTAGGCTTGCATGTTCAGCAAATTGAGCCGCTGCTTGAGCAGCAGAGGTAGCATCCTTAAATTTCATGTTCCAATTCTGCTTGCCAATAGAAAAGTTACAATCTCCAAGAAATGATTGCCCATATTCAAACATTTCATCCTTGAAACCTAAGTGGCATGAACCACCATCATCAACACAATATTGCCTTGAAAGTTCTACAACAGCTCTGGCAGCTAGGGTTGCATGTTCTGCAAAGTCGGCCGCTGCTTGAGCAGCAGAGGTAGCATCCTTAAATTTCATGTTCCAATTCTGCCTGCCAATAGAAAAATTACCATCTCCAGGAAATGATTACCCATATTCCAACATTTCATCCTTGAAACCCAAGTGGCATGAACCACCATCATCAACACAATATTGCCTTCAAAGTCCTACAACAGCTCTGGCAGCTAGGCTTATATGTTCAACAAACTCAGCCGCTGCTTGAGCAGCAGATGTAACATCCTTAAATTTCATGTTCCAATTCTGCCTACCAACAGAAAAATTACCATCTCTAGGAAATGATTACCCATGTTCCAACCTTTCATCCTTGAAACCTAAGTTGTATGAACCACCATCATCAACACAATATTGCCTTGAAAGTTCTACAACGGCTCTAGCAGCTAGGCTTGCATGTTCTGCAAACTCAGCCGCTACTTGAGCAGCAGAGGTATCATCCTTAAATTTCATGTTCCAATTCTGCCTGCCAATAGAAAAATTACCATCTCCAAGAAATGATTGCCCATATACCAACCTTTCATCCTTGAAACCTAATTGGCATGAACCACCATCATCAACACAATATTTCCATGAAAGTTCTACAATAGCTCTGGCAGCTAGGCCTTCATATTCTGCAAACTCAGCCCATGCTTGAGCAGCAGAGGTAGCATCCTTAAATTTCATGTTCCAATTCTACCTGCCAATAGAAAAATTACCATCTCAAGGAAATGATTGCCCATGTTCTAACCTTTCATTCTTGAAACCTATGTGGTATGAACCACCATCATCAATACAATATTGCCTTGAAAGTTCTACAACAGCTCTGGCTGCTAGGCTTGCATGTTCTGCAAACTCAGCCGCTGCTTGAGCAGCAGAGGTAGCATCCTTAAATTTCATGTTCCAATTCTGCCTGGCAACAGAAAAATTACCATTACCATTTTAAGGAAATGATTGCCCATGTTCCAACGTTTCTTCCTTGAAACCTCAGTGAATTGAACCACCATCATCAACATAATATTGCCTTGAAAATTCTACCACACCTCTGGCAGCTAGGCTTGCATGTTCTTCAAACTCTGCCGCAGCATGAGCAGCAGAGGTAGCATCCGTAAATTTCATGTTCCAATTCTGCCTGCCAATAGAAAAATTATCATTACCATCTCCAGGAAATAATTGCCCATGTTCCAACCTTTCATCCTTGAAACCTAAGTGGCATGAACCACCATCATCAACACAATCTTGCCTTGAATGTTCTACCACAGCTCTGGCAGCTAGGCTTGCATGTTCTGCAAACTCAGCCGCTACTTGAGCAGCAGAGGTAGCATCCTTAAATTTCATGTTCCAATTATGCCTGCCAATAGGAAGATTACAATCTCCAGGAAATGATTGCCCATATTCCAACATTTCATCCTTGAAACCTAAGTGTCATGAACCACCATCATCAACACAATATTGCCTTGAAAGTTCTACAATAGCTCTGGCAGCTAGGTTTGCATGTTCTGCAAAGTGAGCCGTGCTTGAGCAGCAGAGGTAGCATCTTAAATTTCATGTTCCAATTCTGCCTGCCAATAGAAAAATGACCATCTCCAGGAAATGATTGCCCATGTTCCAACCTTTCATCCTTGAAACCTCAGTGGCATGAACCACCATTATCAACACAATATCCTTGAAAGTTCTACAATAGCTCTGGCAGCTAGGCTTGCATGTTCTGCAAACTCAGCCCCTTCTTGAGCAGCAAAGGTAGTATCTTTAAATTTCATGTTCCAATTCTGCCTGCCAACAGAAAAATTACCATTACCATTTCTAGGAAATGATTTCCCATGTTCCAACCTTTCATCCTCGAAACCTCAGTGGCATGAACCACCATCATCAACACAATATTGCCGTGAAAGTCCTACCATACCTCTGGCAGCTAGGCTTGCATGTTCTGCAAACTCAGCCACAGCATGAGCAGCAGAGGTAGCATCCTTAAATTTCATGTTCCAATTCTGCCTGCCAACAAAATATTTATCATTACCATCTCCACGAAATGATTGCCCATGTTCCAACCTTTCATCCTTGAAACCTAAGTGGCATGAACCACCATCATCAACACAATATTGCCTTGAAAGTTCTACAACAGCTCTGGTAGCTAGGCTTGCATGTTCTAAAAACTCAGCCGCTACTTGAGCAGCAGAGGTAGCTTCCTTAAATTTCATGTTCCAATTCTGCCTGCCAATAGAAAAATTTCCAATACCATCTCCAGGAAATGATTGCCCATGTTCCAACCTTTCATCCTTGAAACCTAAGTGGCATGAACCACCATCATCAACACAATATTGCCTTGAAAGTTCTACAACACCTCTGGCAGCTAGGGTTACATGTTCTGCAAAGTCGGCCGCTGCTTGAGCAGTAGAGGTAGCATCCTTAAATTTCATGTTCCAATTCTGCCAGCCAATAGAAAAATTACCATCTCTAGGAAATGATTGCCCATATTCCAACCTTTCATCCTTGAAACCTAATTGGAATGAACCACCATCATCAACACAATATTTCCTTGAAAGTTCTATAATAGCTCTGGCAGCTAGGCTTGCACATTCTACAAACTCAGCCCATGCTTGAGCAGCAGAGGTAGCATCCTTAAATTTCATGTTCCAATTCTGCGTGCCAATAGAAAAATTACCATCTCCAGGAAACAATTGCCCATGTTCCAACCTTTCATCCTTAAAACCTAAGTGGCATGAACCACCATCATCAACACTATCTTGCCTCGAAAGTTCTACAACATCTCTGGCAGCTAGGCTTGCATGTTCTGCAAAGTGAGTCGCTCCTTGAGCAGCAGAGGTAGCATCCTTAAATTTCATGTTCCAATTCTGCCTGCCAACAGAAAAATTTCCAATACCATCTCCAGGAAATGATTGCCCATGTTCCAACCTTTCATCCTTGAAACCTAAGTGGCATGAACCACCATCATCAACACAATATTGCCTTGAAAGTCCAACAACAGCTCTGGCAGCTAGGCTTGCATGTTCTGCAAAGTGAGCCGTGCTTGAGCAGCAGAGGTAGCATCCTTAAATTTCATGTTTCAATTCTGCCTGGCAACAGAAAAATTCAAATTACCATTTTAAGGAAATGATTGCCCATGTTCCAACGTTTCATCCTTGAAACCTCAGTGGAATGAACCACCATCATCAACACAATATTGCCTTGAAAATTCTACCACAACTATGGCAGTTAGGCTTGCATGTTCTGCAAACTCAGCCGCTACTTGAGCAGCAGAGGTAGCATCCTTAAATTTCATGTTCCAATTCTGCCTGCCAACAGAAAAATTACAATTACCATTTCTAGGAAATGATTTCCCAAGTTCCAACCTTTCATCCTTGAAACCTCAGTGGCATGAACCACCATCATCAACACAATATTGCCTTGAAAGTCCTACCACACCTCTGGCAGTTAGAGTTGCATGTTCTGAAAAGTTAGCTGCTGCTTGAGCAGCAGAGGTAGCATCCTTAAATTTCATGTTCCAATTCTGCCTGCCAAAACAACAATTACCATTACCATCTCCAGGAAATAATTGCCCATGTTCCAACCTTTCATCCTTGAAACCTAAGTGGCATGAACCACCATCATCAACACTATCTTGCCTTGAAAGTTCTACAATAGCTCTGGCAGCTAGGCTTGCATGTTCTGCAAAGTGAGCCGCTGCTTGAGCAGTAGAGGTAGCATCCTTAAATTTCATGTTCCAATTCTGCCTGCCAATAGAAAAATTACAATCTCCAGGAAATGATTACCCATATTCCAACCTTTCATCCTTGAAACCTCAGTGGCATGAACCACCATCATCAACACAATATTGCCTTGAAAGTCCTACAACAGCTCTGGCAGCTAGGCTTGGATGTTCTGCAAAGTGAGTCGTGCTTGAGCAGCAGAGGAAGCATCCTAAAATTTCATGTTCCAATTCTGCCTGCCAACAGAAAAATTACCAATACCATCTCCAGGAAATGATTGCCCATGTTCCAACCTTTCATCCTTGAAACCTCAGTGGCATGAACCACCATCATCAACACAATATTGCCTTGAAAGTTCTACAACAGCTCTGGCAGCTAGGCTTGCATGTTCGGAAAACTCAGCCGCTACTTGAGCAGCAGAGGTAGCATCCTAAAATTTCATGTTCCAATTCTGCCTGCCAACAGAAAAATTACCAATACCATCTCCAGGAAATGATTGCCCATGTTCCAACCTTTCATCCTTGAAACCTAAGTGGCATGAACCACCATCATCAACACAATATTGCCTTGAAAGTTCTACAACAGCTCTGGCAGCTTGGGTTGCATGTTCTGCAAAGTTGGCCGCTGCTTGAGCAGCTGAGGTAGCATCCTTAAATTTCAAGTTCCAATTCTGCCTGCCAATAGAAAAATTACCATCTCCAGGAAATGATTGCCCATATTCCAACCTTTCATCCTTGAAACCTAATTGGCATGAACCACCATCATCAACACAATATTTCCTTGAAAGTTCTACAATAGCGCTGGCAGCTAGGCTTGCATATTCTGCAAACTCAGCCCATGTTTGAGCAGCAGAGGTAGCATCCTTAAATTTCATGTTCCAATTCTACCTGCCAATAGAAAAATTACCATCTCCAGGAAATGATTGCCCATGTTCCAACCTTTCATCCTTGAAACCTCAGTGGCATGAACCACCATCATCAACACAATATTGCCTTGAAAGTTCTACAATAGCTCTGGCAGCTAGGCTTGCATGTTCTGCAAACTCAGCCCCTTCTTGAGCAGCAAAGGTAGCATCTTCAAATTTCATGTTCTAATTCTGCCTGCCAACAAAAAAATTACCATTACCATTTCTAGGAAATCATTTCCCAAGTTCCAACCTTTCATCCTTGAAACCTCAGTGGCATGAACCACCATCATCAACACAATATTATCTTGAAAGTTCTACAACAGCTCTGGCAACTAGGGTTGCATATTCTGCAAAGTCGGCCGCTGCTTGAGCAGCAGAGGTAGCATCCTTAAATTTCAAGTTCCAATTCTGCCTGCCAATAGAAAAATTACCATCTCCAGGAAATGATTGCCCATATTCCAACCTTTCATCCTTGAAACCTAATTGGCATGAACCACCATCATCAACACAATATTTCCTTGAAAGTTCTACAATAGCGCTGGCAGCTAGGCTTGCATATTCTGCAAACTCAGCCCATGTTTGAGCAGCAGAGGTAGCATCCTTAAAATTTCATGTTCCAATTCTACCTGCCAACAGAAAAATTATCATCTCCAGGAAATGATTGCCCATGTTCCAACCTTTCATCCTTGAAACCTAAGTGGTATGAACCACCATCCTCAATACAATATTGCCTTGAAAGTTCTACAACAACTCTGGCAGCTAGGCTTGCATGTTCTGCAAACTCAGCCGTTGCTTGAGCAGCAGAGGTAGCATCCTTAAATTTCATGTTTCAATTCTGCCTGGCAACAGAAAAATTACCATTACCATTTTAAGGAAATGATTGCCCATGTTCCAATATTTCATCCTTGAAACCTCAGTGGAATGAACCACCATCATCAACACAATATTGCCTTGAAAATTCTACCACAGCTCTGGCAGCTAGGCTTGCATGTTCTGCAAACTCAGCCGCTACTTGAGCAGCAGAGGTAGCATCCTTAAATTTCATGTTCCAATTCTGCCTGCCAACAGAAACATTACCATTACCATTTCTAGGAAATGATTTCACATGTTCCAACCTTTCATCCTTGAAACCTCAGTGGCATGAACCACCATCATCAACACAATATTGCCTTGAAAGTCCTACCAAACCTCTGGCAGCTAGGGTTGCATGTTCTGAAAAGTCAGCTGCTGCTTGAGCAGCAGAGGTAGCATCCTTAAATTTCATGTTCCAATTCTGCCTGCCAAAACAACAATTACCATTACCATCTCCAGGAAACAATTGCCCATGTTCCAACCTTTCATCCTTAAAACCTAAGTGGCATGAACCACCATCATCAACACTATCTTGCCTTGAAAGTTCTACAACATCTCTGGCAGCTAGGCTTGCATGTTCTGCAAAGTGAGTCGCTGCTTGAGCAGCAGAGGTAGCATCCTTAAATTTCATGTTCCAATTCTGCCTGCCAATAGAAAAATTACAATCTCCAGGAAATGATTACCCATATTCCAAGCTTTCATCCTTGAAACCTCAGTGGCACGAACCACCATCGACAACACAATATTGCCTTGAAAGTCCTACAACAGTTCTGGCAGCTAGGCTTGGATGTTCTGCAAAGTGAGTCGTGCTTGAGGAGCAGAGGTAGCATCCTTAAATTTCATGTTCCAATTCTTCCTGCCAATATAAAAATGACCATCTCCAAGAAATGATTGCCCATGTTCCAACCTTTCATCCTTGAAACCTCAGTGGCATGAACCACCATCATCAACATAATATTGCCTTGAAAGTTCTACAATAGCTCTGGCAGCTAGGCTTGCATGTTCTGCAAACTCAGCCCCTTCTTGAGCAGCAAAGGTAGCATCTTTAAATGTCATGTTCTAATTCTGCCTGCCAAAAGAAAAATTACTATTACCATTTCTAGGAAATGATTTCCCATGTTCCAACCTTTCATCCTTGAAACCTCAGTGGCATGAACCACCATCATCAACACAATATTGCCGTGAAAGTCCTACCACACCTCTGGCAGCTAGGCTTGCATGTTCTGCAAACTCAGCCGCAGCATGAGCAGCAGAGGTAGCATCCTTAAATTTCATGTTCCAATTCTGCCTGCCAACAGAAAAATTATCATTACCATCTCCAGGAAATGATTGCCCATGTTCCAACCTTTCATCCTTGAAACCTAAGTGGCATGAACCACCATCATCAACACAATATTGCCTTGAAAGTTCTACAACAGCTCTGGCAGCTAGGCTTGCATGTTCGGAAAACTCAGTAGCTACTTGAGCAGCAGAGGTAGCATCCTAAAATTTCATGTTCCAATTCTGCCTGCCAACAGAAAAATTACCAATACCATCTCCAAGAAATGATTGCCCATGTTCCAACCTTTCATCCTTGAAACCTAAGTGGCATGAACCACCATCATCAACACAATATTGCCTTGAAAGTTCTACAATAGCTCTGGCAGCTAGGCTTGCATGTTCTGCAAACTCAGTCCGCAGCTTGAAAAGCAGAGGTAGCATCCTTAAATTTCATGTTCCAATTCTGCCTGCCAATAGAAAAATTACAATCTCCAGGAAATGATTGCCCATATTCCAACATTTCATCCTTGAACCCCAAGTGGCATGAACCACCATCATCAACACAATATTGCCTTGAAAGTCCTACAACAGCTCTGGCAGCTAGGCTTGCATGTTCTGCAAAGTGAGCCGTGCTTGAGCAGCAGAGGTAGCATCCTTAAATTTCATGTTTCAGTTCTGCCTGGCAACAGAAAAATTCAAATTACCATTTTAAGGAAATGATTGCCCATGTTCCAACGTTTCATCCTTGAAACCTCAGTGGAATGAACCACCATCATCAACACAATATTGCCTTGAAAATTCTACCACAACTCTGGCAGCTAGGCTTGCATGTTCTGCAAACTCAGCCGCTACTTGAGCAGCAGAGGTAGCATCCTTAAATTTCATGTTCCAATTCTGCCTGCCAACAGAAAAATTACCATTACCATTTCTAGGAAATGATTTCCCATGTTCCAACCTTTCATCCTTGAAACCTCAGTGGCATGAACCACAATCATCAACATAATATTGCCTTGAAAGTCCTACCACACCTCTGGCAGTTAGGGTTGCATGTTCTGAAAAGTCAGCTGCTGCTTGAGCAGCAGAGGTAGTATCCTTAAATTTTATGTTCCAATTCTGCCTGCCAAAACAACAATTACCATTACCATCTCCAGGAAATAATTGCCCATGTTCCAACCTTTCATCCTTGAAACCTAAGTGGCATGAACCACCATCATCAACACTATCTTGCCTTGAAAGTTCTACAACAGCTCTGACAGCTAGGCTTGCATGTTCTGCAAAGTGAGCCGCTGCTTGAGCAGCAGAGGTAGCATCCTTAAATTTCATGTTCCAATTCTACCTGCCAATAGAAAAATTACAATCTCCAGGAAATGATTACCCATATTCCAACCTTTCATCCTTGAAACCTCAGTGGCATGAACCACCATAATCAACACAATATTGCCTTGGAAGTCCTACAACAGCTCTGGCAGCTAGGCTTGGATGTTCTGCAAAGTGAGTCGTGCTTGAGCAGCAGAGGAAGCATCCTAAAATTTTATGTTCCAATTCTGCCTGCCAATAGAAAAATGACTATCTCTAGGAAATGATTTCCCATGTTCCAACCTTTCATCCTTGAAACCTCAGTGGCATGAACCACCATCATCAACACAATATTGCCGTGAAAGTCCTACCACACCTCTGGCAGCTAGGCTTGCATGTTCTTCAAACTCAGCCGCAACATGAGCAGCAGAGGTAGCATCCTTAAATTTCATGTTCCAATTCTGCCTGCCAATAGAAAAATTATTATTACCATCTCCAGGAAATGATTGCCCATGTTCCAACCTTTCATCCTTGAAACCTAAGTGGCATGAACCACCATCATCAACATAATATTGCCTTGAAAGTTCTACAACAGCTCTGGGAGTTAGGCTTGCATATTCTGCAAACTCAATCGCTACTTGAGAAGCAGAGGTAGCATCGTTAAATTTCATGTTCCATTCTGCCTGCCAACAGAAAAATTATCATTACCATCTCCAGGAAATGATTGCCCTTGTTCCAACCTTTCATCCTTGAAACCTAAGTGTCATGAACCACCATCATCAACACAATATTGCCTTGAAAGTTCTACAACAGCTCTGGCAGCTAGGCTTGCATGTTCGAAAAACTCAGCAGCTACTTGAGCAGCAGAGGTAGCATCCTAAAATTTCATGTTCCAATTCTGCCAGCCAACAGAAAAATTAGCAATACCATCTCCAGGAAATGATTGCCCATGTTCCAACCTTTCATCCTTGAAACCTAAGTGGCATGAACCACCATCATCAACACAATATTGCCTTGAAAGTTCTACAACAGCTCTGGCAGCTAGGCTTGCATGTTCTACAAAGTGAGCCGCTGCTTGAAAAGCAGAGGTAGCATCCTTAAATTTCATGTTCCAATTCTACCTGCCAATAGAAAAATTAGAATCTCCAGGAAATGATTGCCCATATTCCAACATTTTGATCCTTGAAACCCAAGTGGCATGAACCACCATCATCAACACAATATTGCCTTGAAAGTCCTACAACAGCTCTGGCAGCTAGGCTTGCATGTTCTGCAAAGTGAGCTGTGCTTGAGCAGTAGAGGTAGCATCCTTAAATTTCATGTTCCAATTCTGCCTGCCAATAGAAAAATGACCATCTCCAGGAAATGATTGCCCATGTTCCAACCTTTCATCCTTGAAACCTCAGTGGCATGAACCACCATCATCAACACAATATTGCCTTGAAAGTTCTACAATAGCTCTGGCAGCTAGGCTTGCATGTTCTGCAAACTCAGCCCCTTCTTGAGCAGCAAAGGTAGCATCTTCAAATTTCATGTTCCAATTCTGCCTGCCAACAGAAAAATTACCATTACCATTTCTAGGAAATGATTTCCCAAGTTCCAACCTTTCATCCTTGAAACCTCAGTGGCATGAACCACCATCATCAACACAATATTGCTGTGAAAGTCCTACCACACCTCTGGCAGCTAGGCTTGCATGTTCTGCAAACTCAGCCGCAGCATGAGCAGCAGAGGTAGCATCCTTAAATTTCATGTTCCAATTCTGCCTGCCAACAGAAAAATTATCATTACCATCTCCAGGAAATGATTGCCCATGTTCCAACCTTTCATCCATGAAACCTAAGTGGCATGAACCACCATCATCAACACAATATTGCCTTGAAAGTTCTACAACAGCTCTGGCAGCTAGGCTTGCATGTTCGTAAAACTCAGCCGCTATTTGAGCAGCAGAGGTAGCATCATTAAATTTAATGTTCCAATTCTGCCTGCCAACAGAAAAATTACCAATACCATCTCCAAGAAATGAATGCCCATGTTCCAACCTTTCATCCTTGAAACCTAAGTGGCATGAACCACCATCA
Source organism: Nicotiana tomentosiformis (assembly GCF_000390325.3). Taxonomy (NCBI): domain Eukaryota; kingdom Viridiplantae; phylum Streptophyta; class Magnoliopsida; order Solanales; family Solanaceae; genus Nicotiana; species Nicotiana tomentosiformis. Next base: position 187,667 of record NW_027174648.1, read on the forward strand.
TCAACACAATATTACCTTGAAAGTTCTACAACAGCTCTGGCAGCTAGGGCTGCATGTTCTGCAAAGTCAGCCGCTGCTTGAGCAGCAGAGGTAGCATCCTTAAATTTCATGTTCCAATTGTGCCTGCCAATAGAAAAATTACCATCTCCAGGAAATGATTGCCCATATTCCAACCTTTCATCCTTGAAACCTAATTAGCATGAACCACCATCATCAACACAATATTTCCTTGAAAGTTCTACAATAGCTCTGGCAGCTAGGCTTACATATTCTGCAAACTCAGCCCATGCTTGAGCAGCAGAGGTAGCATCCTTAAATTTCATGTTCCAATTCTGCCTGCCAATAGAAAAATGACCATCTCCAGGAAATGATTGCCCATGTTCCAACCTTTCATCCTTGAAACCTCAGTGGCATGAACCACCATCATCAACACAATATTGCCTTGAAAGTTCTACAATAGCTCTGGCAGCTAGGCTTGCATGTTCCGCAAAGTGAGCCGCTGCTTGAAAAGCAGAGGTAGCATCCTTAAATTTCATGTTCCAATTCTGCCTGCCAATAGAAAAATTACAATCTCCAAGAAATGATTGCCTATATTCCAACATTTCATCCTTGAACCCCAAGTGGCATGAACCACCATCATCAACACAATATTGCCTTGAAAGTCCTACAACAGCTCTGGCAGCTAGGCTTGCATGTTCTGCAAAGTGAGCCGTGCTTGAGCAGCAGAGGTAGCATCCTTAAATTTCATGTTCCATTTCTGCCTGCCAATAGAAAAATGACCATCTCCAGGAAATGATTGCCCATGTTCCAACCTTTCATCCTTGAAACCTCAGTGGCATGAACCACCATCATCAACACAATATTGCCTTGAAAGTTCTACAATAGCTCTGGCAGCTAGGCTTGCATGTTCTGCAAACTCAGCCCCTTCTTGAGCAGCAAAGGTAGCATCTTCAAATTTCATGTTCTAATTCTGCCTGCCAACAGAAAAATTACCATTACCATTTCTAGGAAATGATTTCCCAAGTTCCAACCTTTCATCCTTGAAACCTTAGTGGCATGAACCACCATCATCAACACAATATTGCCATGAAAGTCCTACCACACCTCTGGCAGCTAGGCGTGCATGTTCTGCAAACAGCATGAGCAGTAGAGGTAGCATCCTTAAATTTCATGTTCCAATTCAGCCTGCCAACAGAAAAATTATCATTACCATCTCCAGGAAATGATTGCCTATGTTCCAACCTTTCATCCTTGAAACCTCAGTGGCATGAACCACCATCATCAACATAATATTGCCTTGAAAGTTCTACAACAGCTCTGGGAGTTAGGCTTGCATATTCTGCAAACTCAATCGCTACTTGAGAAGCAGAGGTAGCATCGTTAAATTTCATGTTCCATTCTGCCTGCCAACAGAAAAATTATCATTACCATCTCCAGGAAATGATTGCCCTTGTTCCAACCTTTCATCCTTGAAACCTAAGTGTCATGAACCACCATCATCAACACAATATTGCCTTGAAAGTTCTACAACAGCTCTGGCAGCTAGGCTTGCATGTTCGAAAAACTCAGCAGCTACTTGAGCAGCAGAGGTAGCATCCTAAAATTTCATGTTCCAATTCTGCCAGCCAACAGAAAAATTAGCAATACCATCTCCAGGAAAAGATTGCCCATGTTCCAACCTTTCATCCTTGAAACCTAAGTGGCATGAACCACCATCATCAACACAATATTGCCTTGAAAGTTCTACAATAGCTCTGGCAGCTAGGCTTGCATGTTCTACAAAGTGAGCCGCTGCTTGAAAAGCAGAGGTAGCATCCTTAAATTTCATGTTCCAATTCTACCTGCCAATAGAAAAATTAGAATCTCCAGGAAATGATTGCCCATATTCCAACATTTTGATCCTTGAAACCTAAGTGGCATGAACCACCATCATCAACACAATATTGCCTTGAAAGTCCTACAACAGCTCTGGCAGCTAGGCTTGCATGTTCTGCAAAGTGAGCTGTGCTTGAGCAGTAGAGGTAGCATCCTTAAATTTCATGTTCCAATTCTGCCTGCCAATAGAAAAATGACCATCTCCAGGAAATGATTGCCCATGTTCCAACCTTTCATCCTTGAAACCTCAGTGGCATGAACCACCATCATCAACACAATATTGCCTTGAAAGTTCTACAATAGCTCTGGCAGCTAGGCTTGCATGTTCTGCAAACTCAGCCCCTTCTTGAGCAGCAAAGGTAGCATCTTCAAATTTCATGTTCCAATTCTGCCTGCCAACAGAAAAATTACCATTACCATTTCTAGGAAATGATTTCCCAAGTTCCAAACTTTCATCCTTGAAACCTCAGTGGCATGAACCACCATCATCAACACAATATTGCTGTGAAAGTCCTACCACACCTCTGGCAGCTAGGCTTGCATGTTCTGCAAACTCAGCCGCAGCATGAGCAGCAGAGGTAGCATCCTTAAATTTCATGTTCCAATTCTGCCTGCCAACAGAAAAATTATCATTATCATCTCCAGGAAATGATTGCCCATGTTCCAACCTTTCATCCATGAAACCTAAGTGGCATGAACCACCATCATCAACACAATATTGCCTTGAAAGTTCTACAAAAGCTCTGGCAGCTAGGCTTGCATGTTCGTAAAACTCAGCCGCTATTTGAGCAGCAGAGGTAGCATCATTAAATTTAATGTTCCAATTCTGCCTGCCAACAGAAAAATTACCAATACCATCTCCATGAAATGAATGCCCATGTTCCAACCTTTCATCCTTGAAACCTAAGTGGCATGAACCACCATCATCAACCCAATATTACCTTGAAAGTTCTACAACAGCTCTGGCAGCTAGGGCTGCATGTTCTGCAAAGTCAGCCGCTGCTTGAGCAGCAGAGGCAGCATCCTTAAATTTCATGTTCCAATTGTGCCTGCCAATAGAAAAATTACCATCTCCAGGAAATGATTGCCCATATTCCAACCTTTCATCCTTGAAACCTAATTGGCATGAACCACCATCATCAAAACAATATTTCCTTGAAAGTTCTACAATAGCTCTGGCAGCTAGGCTTACATATTCTGCAAACTCAGCCCATGCTTGAGCAGCAGAGGTAGCATCCTTAAATTTCATGTTCCAATTCTGCCTGCCAATAGAAAAATGACCATCTCCAGGAAATGATTGCCCATGTTCCAACCTTTCATCCTTGAAACCTCAGTGGCATGAACCACCATCATCAACACAATATTGCCTTGAAAGTTCTACAATAGCTCTGGCAGCTAGGCTTGCATGTTTTGGAAACTCAGCCCCTTCTTGAGCAGCAAAGGTAGCATCTTCAAATTTCATGTTCTAATTCTGCCTGCCAACAGAAAAATTACCATTACCATTTCTAGGAAATGATTTCCCAAGTTCCAACCTTTCATCCTTGAAACCTCAGTGGCATGAACCACCATCATCAACACAATATTGCCGTGAAAGTCCCACCACACCTCTGGCAGCTAGGCGTGCATGTTCTGCAAACTCAGCCGTAGCATGAGCAGTAGAGGTAGCATCCTTAAATTTCATGTTCCAATTCAGCCTGCCAACAGAAAAATTATCATTATCATCTCCAGGAAATGATTGCCGATGTTCCAACCTTTCATCCTTGAAACCTCAGTGGCATGAACCACCATCATCAACATAATATTACCGTGAAAGTTCTACAACAGCTCTGGGAGTTAGGCTTGCATGTTCTGCAAACTCAATCGCTACTTGAGAAGCAGAGGTAGCATCGTTAAATTTCATGTTCCATTCTGCCTGCCAACAAAAAAATTATCATTACCATCTCCAGGAAATGATTGCCCTTGTTCCAACCTTTCATCCTTGAAACCTAAGTGTCATGAACCACCATCATCAACACAATATTGCCTTGAAAGTTCTACAATAGCTCTGGCAGCTAGGCTTGCATGTTCGGAAAACTCAGCAGCTACTTGAGCAGCAGAGGTAGCATCCTAAAATTTCATGTTCCAATTCTGCCAGCCAACAGAAAAATTAGCAATACCATCTCCAGGAAATGATTGCCCATGTTCCAACCTTTCATCCTTGAAACCTAAGTGGCATGAACCACCATCATCAACACAATATTGCCTTGAAAGTTCTACAACAGCTCTGGCAGCTAGGCTTGCATGTTCTACAAAGTGAGCCGCTGCCTTGAAAAGCAGAGGTAGCATCCTTAAATTTCATGTTCCAATTCTACCTGCCAATAGAAAAATTAGAATCTCCAGGAAATGATTGCCCATATTCCAACATTTTGATCCTTGAAACCCAAGTGGCATGAACCACCATCATCAACACAATATTGCCTTGAAAGTCCTACAACAGCTCTGGCAGCTAGGCTTGCATGTTCTGCAAAGTGAGCTGTGCTTGAGCAGTAGAGGTAGCATCCTTAAATTTCATGTTCCAATTCTGCCTGCCAATAGAAAAATGACCATCTCCAGGAAATGATTGCCCATGTTCCAACCTTTCATCCTTGAAACCTCAGTGGCATGAACCACCATCATCAACACAATATTGCCTTGAAAGTTCTACAATAGCTCTGGCAGCTAGGCTTGCATGTTCTGCAAACTCAGCCCCTTCTTGAGCAGCAAAGGTAGCATCTTCAAATTTCATGTTCTAATTCTGCCTGCCAACAAAAAAATTACCATTACCATTTCTAGGAAATCATTTCCCAAGTTCCAACCTTTCATCCTTGAAACCTCAGTGGCATGAACCACCATCATCAACACAATATTGCTGTGAAAGTCCTACCACACCTCTGGCAGCTAGGCTTGCATGTTCTGCAAACTCAGCCGCAGCATGAGCAGCAGAGGTAGCATCCTTAAATTTCATGTTCCAATTCTGCCTGCCAACAGAAAAATTATCATTACCATCTCCAGGAAATGATTGCCCATGTTCCAACCTTTCATCCTTGAAACCTAAGTGGCATGAACCACCATCATCAACACAATATTGCCTTGAAAGTTCTACAACAGCTCTGGCAGCTAGGCTTGCATGTTTGTAATACTCAGCCGCTACTTGAGCAGCAGAGGTAGCATCATTAAATTTAATGTTCCAATTCTGCCTGCCAACAGAAAAATTACCAATACCATCTCCAGGAAATGAATGCCCATGTTCCAACCTTTCATCCTTGAAACCTAAGTGGCATGAACCACCATCATCAACACAATATTACCTTGAAAGTTCTACAACAGCTCTGGCAGCTAGGGTTGCATGTTCTGCAAAGTCAGCCGCTGCTTGAGCAGCAGAGGTAGCATCCTTAAATTTCATGTTCCAATTGTGCCTGCCAATAGAAAAATTACCATCTCCAGGAAATGATTGCCCATATTCCAACCTTTCATCCTTGAAACCTAATTGGCATGAACCACCATAATCAACACAATATTTCCTTGAAAGTTCTACAATAGCTCTGGCAGCTAGGCTTGCATATTCTGCAAACTCAGCCCATGCTTGAGCAGCAGAGGTAGCATCCTTAAATTTCATGTTACAATTCTACCTGCCAACGGAAAAATTACCATCCCCAGGAAATGATTGCCCATGTTCCAACCTTTCATCCTTGAAACCTAAGTGGTATGATCCACCATCATCAATACAATATTGCCTTGAAAGTTCTACAACAGCTCTGGCAGCTAGGCTTGCATGTTCTGCAAACTCAATCGCTGCTTGAGCATCAGAGGTAGCATCCTTAAATTTCATGTTTCAATTCTGCCTGGCAACAGAAAAATTACCATTACCATTTTAAGGAAATGATTGCCCATGTTCCAACATTTCATCCTTGAAACCTCAGTGGAATGAACCACTATCATCAACACAATATTGCCTTGAAAATTCTACCACAGCTCTGGCAGCTAGGCTTGCATGTTCTGCAAACTCAGCCGCTACTTGAGCAGTAGAGGTAGCATCCTTAAATTTCATGTTCCAATTCTACCTGCCAACAGAAAAATTACCATTACCATTTCTACGAAATGATTTCCCATGTTCCAACCTTTCATCCTTGAAACCTCAGTGGCATGAACCACCATCATCAACACAATATTGCCTTGAAAGTCCTACCACACCTCTGGCAGCTAGGGTTTCAAGTTCTGAAAAGTCAGCTGCTGCTTGAGCAGCAGAGGTAGTATCCTTAAATTTTATGTTCCAATTCTGCCTACCAAAACAACAATTACCATTACCATCTCCAGGAAATAATTGCCCATGTTCCAACCTTTCATCCTTGAAACCTAAGTGGCATGAACCACCATCATCAACACAATCTTGCCTTGAAAGTTCTACAACAGCTCTGGCAGCTAGGCTTGCATGTTCTGCAAAGTGAGCTGCTGCTTGAGTAGTAGAGGTAGCATCCTTAAATTTCATGTTCCAAATCTGCCTGCCAATAGAAAAATTACAATCTCCAGGAAATGATTGCCCATATTCCAACATTTCATCCTCGAAACGCAAGTGGCATGAACCGCCATCATCAACACAATATTGCCTTGAAAGTCCTACAACAGCTCTGGCAGCTAGGCTTGCATGTTCTGCAAAGTGAGCTGTGCTTGAGCAGCAGAGGTAGCATCCTTAAATTTCATGTTCCAATTCTCCATGCCAATAGAAAAATGACCATCTCCAGGAAATGATTGCCCATGTTCCAACCTTTCATCCTTGAAACCTCAGTGGCATGAACCACCATCATCAACACAATATTGCCTTGAAAGTTCTACAGTAGCTCAGGCAGCTAGGTTGCATCTTTAAATTTCATGTTCTAATTCTGCCTGCCAACAGAAAAATTACCATTACCATTTCAAGGAAATGATTTCCCATGTTCCAACCTTTCATCCTTGAAACCTCAGTGGCATAAACCACCACCATCAACACAATATTGCCGTGAAAGTCCTACCACACCTCTGGCAGCTAGGCTTGCATGTTCTGCAAACTCAGCCGCAGCATGAGCAGCAGAGGTAGCATCCTTAAATTTCATGTTCCAATTCTGCCTGCCAACAGAAAAATTATCATTACCATCTCCAGGAAATGATTGCCCATGTTCCAACCTTTCATCCTTGAAACCTCAGTGGCATGAACCACCATCATCAACACAATATCGCCGTGAAAGTCCTACCACACCTCTGGCAGCTAGGCTTGCATGTTCTGCAAACTCAGCCGCAGCATGAGCAGCAGAGGTAGCATCCTTAAATTTCATGTTCCAATTCTGCCTGCCAACAGAAAAATTATCATTACCATCTCCAGGAAATGATTGCCCATTTTCCAACCTTTCATCCTTGAAACCTAAGTGGCATGAACCACCATCATCAACACAATATTGCCTTGAAAGTTCTACAATAGCTCTGGCAGCTAGGCTTGAATGTTCGGAAAACTCAGCCGCTACTTGAGCAGCAGAGGTAGCATCCTTAAATTTCATGTTCCAATTCTGCCTGCCAATAGAAAAATTACCAATACCATCTCCAGGAAATGATTGCCCATGTTCCAACCTTTCATCCTTGAAACCTAAGTGGCATGAACCACCATCATCAACACAATATTCCGTTGAAAGTTCTACAACAGCTCTGGCAGCTAGGGTTGCATGATCTGCAAAGTCGGCCGCTGCTTGAGCAGCAGAGGTAGCATCCTTAAATTTCATGTTCCAATTGTGCCTGCCAATAGAAAAATTACAATCTCCAGGAAATGATTGCCCATATTCCAACCTTTCATCCTTGAAACCTAATTGGCATTAACCACAATCATCAACACAATATTTCCTTGAAAGTTCTACAATAGCTCTCGCAGCTAGGCTTGCATATTCTGCAAACTCTGCCCATGCTTGAGCAGCAGCGGTAGCATCCTTAAATTTCATTTTCCAATTCTACATTCCAACAGAAAAATTACCATCTCCAGGAAATGATTGCCCATGTTCCAACCTTTCTTACTTGAAACCTAAGTGGTATGATCCACTATCATCAATACAATATTGCCTTGAAAGTTCTACAACAGCTCTGGCAGCTAGGCTTGCATGTTCTGCAAACTCAGTCGCTGGTTGAGCAGTAGAGGTAGCATCCTTAAATTTCATGTTTCAATTCTGCCTGGCAACAGAAAAATTACCATTACCATTTTAAGGAAATGATTGCCCATGTTCCAACGTTTCATCCTTGAAACCTTAGTGGAATGAACCACCATCATCAACACAATATTGCCTTGAAAATTCTACCACAGCTCTGGCAGCTAGGCTTGTATGTTCTGCAAACTCAGCCGCTACTTGAGCAGCAGAGGTAGCATCCTTAAATTTCATGTTCCAATTCTGCCTCCCAACAGAAAAATTACCATTACCAATTCTAGGAAATGATTTCCCATGTTCCAACCTTTCATCCTTGAAACCTCAGTGGCGTGAACCACCATCATCAACACAATATTGCCTTGAAAGTACTACCACACCTCTGGTAGCTTGGGTTGTATGTTCTGAAAAGTTAGCTGCTGCTTGAGCAGCAGAGGTAGCATCCTTAAATTTCATGTTCCAATTCTGCCTGCCAAAACAACAATTACCATTACCATCTCCAGGAAATAATTGCCCATGTTCCAACCTTTCATCCTTGAAACCTAAGTGGCATGAACCACCATCATCAACACTATCTTGCCTTGAAAGTTCTACAATAGCTCTGGCAGCTAGGCTTGCATGTTCTGCAAAGTGAGCCGCTGCTTGAGCATCAGAGGTAGCATCCTTAAATTTCATGTTCCAAATCTGCCAGCCAATAGAAAAATTACAATCTCCAGGAAATGATTGCCCATATTCCAACATTTCATCCTCGAAACGCAAGTGGCATGAACCGCCATCATCAACACAATATTGCCTTGAAAGTCCTACAACAGCTCTGGCAGCTAGGCTTGCATGTTCTGCAAAGTGAGCTGTGCTTGAGCAGCAGAGGTAGCATCCTTAAATTTCATGTTCCAATTCTGCCTGCCAATAGAAAAATGACCATCTTCAGGAAATGATTGCCCATGTTCCAACCTTTCATCCTTGAAACCTCAGTGGCATGAACCACCATCATCAACACAATATTGCCTTGAAAGTTTTACAATAGCTCTGGCAGCTAGGCTTGTATGTTCTGCAAACTCAACCCCTTCTTGAGCAGCAAAGGTAGCATCTATAAATTTCATGTTCCAATTCTGCCTGGCAACAGAAAAATTACCATTACCATTTCTAGGAAATGATTTCCCATGTTCCAACCTTTCATCCTTGAAACCTCAGTGGCATGAACCACCATCATCAACACAATATTGCCGTGAAAGTCCTACCACACCTCTGGCAGCTAGGCTTGCATGTTCTGCAAACTCAGCCGCAACATGAGCAGCAGAGGTAGCATCCTTAAATTTCATGTTCCAATTCTGCCTGCCAACAGAAAAATTATCATTACCATCTCCAGGAAATGATTGCCCATGTTCCAACCTTTCATCCTTGAAACCTAAGTGGCATGAACTACCATCATCAACAAAATATTGCCTTGAAAGTTCTACAACAGCTCTGGCAGCTAGGCTTGCATGTTCGGAAAACTGAGCCGCTACTTGAGCAGCAGAGGTAGCATCCTTAAATTTCATGTTCCAATTCTGCCTGCCAACAGAAAAATTACCAATACCATCTCCTGGAAATGATTGCCCATGTTCCAACCTTTCATCCTTGAAACCTATGTGGCATGAGCCACCATCATCAACACAATATTGCCTTGAAAGTTCTACAACAGCTCTGGCAGCTAGGGTTGCATGTTCTACAAAGTCGGCCGCTGCTTGAGCAGCAAAGGTAGCATCCTTAAATTTCATGTTCCAATTGTGCCTGCCAATAGAAAAATTACAATCTCCAGGAAATGATTGCCTATATTCCAACCTTTCATCCTTGAAACCTAATTGGCATAAACCACCATCATCAACATAATATTTCCTTGAAATTTCTACAATAGCTTTGGCAGCTAGGCTTGCATATTCTGCAAACTCAGCCCATGCTTGAGCAGCAGAGGTAGCATCCTTAAATTTCATGTTCCAATTCTAAATGCCAACAGAAAAATTACCATCTCCAGAAAATGATTGCCCATGTTCCAACCTTTCATCCTTGAAACCTAAGTGGTATGAACCACCATCATCAATACAATATTGCCTTGAAAATTCTAACACAGCTCTGGCAGCTAGGCTTGCATGTTCTGCAAACTCAGCCCCTGCTTGAGCAGCAGAGGTAGCATCCTTAAATTTCATGTTCCAATTATGCCTTCCAACAAAAATATTAACATTACCATCTCCAGGAAATGATTTCCCATGTTCCAACCTTTCATCCTTGAAACCTAAGTGGCATGAACCGCCATCATCAACACAATATTGCCTTGAAAATTCTACAATAGCTTTGAAATCAAGGCTTGCATGTTCTGCAAACTCAGCCGCTGCTTGAGCAGCAGATGTAGCATCCTTAAATTTCATGTTCCAATTCTACTTGCCAACAGAAAAATTACCAATACCATCTCTAGGAAATGATTGCCCATGTTCCAACCTTTCATCCTTGAAACCTCAGTGGCATGAACCACCATAATCAACACAATATTGCCTTGAAAGTCCAACCACACCTCTGGCAGCATGGGTTGCATGTTCTGAAAAGTCAGCTGCTACTTGAGCAGCAGAGGTAGCATCCTTAAATTTCATGTTCCAATTCTGCCTGCCAAAACAACACTTACCATTATCATCTCCAGGAAATAATTGCCCATGTTCCAACCTTTCATCCTTGAAACCTAAGTGGCATGAACCACCATCATCAACACTATCTTGCCTTGAAAGTTCTACAATAGCTCTGGCAGCTAGGCTTGCATGTTCTGCAAAGTGAGCCGCCGCTTGAGCAGCAGAGGTAGCATCGTTAAATTTCATGTTCCAATTCTTCCTGCTAATAGAAAAATTACAATCTCCAGGAAATGATTGCCCATATTCCAACATTTCATCCTTGAAACCCAAGTGGCATGAACCACCATCATCAACACAATATTGCCTTGAAAGTCCTACAACAGCTCTGGCAGCTAGGCTTGCATGTTCTGCAAAGTGAGCCCTGCTTGAGCAGCAGAGGTAGCATCCTTAAATTTCATGTTCCAATTCTGCCTGCCAATAGAAAAATGACCATCTCCAGGAAATGATTGCCCATGTTCCAACCTTTCATCCTTGAAACTTCAGTGGCATGAACCACCATCATCAACACAATATTGCCTTGAAAGTTCTCCAATAGCTCTAGCAGCTAGGCTTGCATGTTCTGCAAACTCAGTCGCTGCTTGAGCAGCAGAGGTAGCATTCTTAAATTTCATGTTTCAATTCTGCTTGGCAACAGAAAAATTTCCATTACCATTTTAAGGAAATGATTGCGTATGTTCCAACGTTTCATCCTTGAAACCTCAGTGGAATGAACCACCATCATCAACACAATATTGCTTTGAAAATTCTACCACAGCTCTGGCAGCTAGGCTTGCAAGTTCTGCACACTCAGCCGCTACTTGAGCAGTAGAGGTAGCATCCTTAAATTTTATGTTCCAATTCTGCCTGCCAACAGAAAAATTACCAATACCAACTCCAGGAAATGATTGCCCATGTTCCAACCTTTCATCCTTGAAACCTAAGAGGCATGAACCACCATCATCAACACAATATTGCCTTGAACGTTCTACAACAGCTCTGGCACCTAGGCTTACATGTTCTGTAAAGTCAGCCGCTGCTTGAGCAGCAGAGGTAACATCCTTAAATTTCATGTTCCAATTATGCCTGCCAACAGAAAAATTACCATTACCATCTCCAGGTAATTATTGCCCATGTTCCAACCTTTCATCCTTTTAACCTAAGTGGCATGAACCACCATCATCAACACAATATTGCCTTGAAAGTTCTACAATAGCTCTGCTAGCTAGGCTTGCATATTCTGCAAACTCAGCCCCTGCTTGAGCAGCAGAGGTAGAATCCTTAAATTTCGTGTTACAATTCTGCCTGCCAACAGAAAAATTACCATTACCATGTCCAGGAAATGATTGCCCATGTTCCAACCTTTCATCCTTGAAACCTCAAAGGCATGAACCACCATCATCAACACAATATTGCCTTGAAAGTCCTACCACAGCTCTGGCAGCTAGGCTTGCATGTTCTGCAAACTCAGCCGCAGCATGAGCAGCAGAGGTAGCATCCTTAAATTTCATGTTCCAATTCTGCCTGCCAACAGAAAAATGACCATTTCCATCTCCAGGAAATGATTGCCCATGTTCCAACCTTTCATCCTTGAAACCTAATTGGCATGAACCACCATCATCAACACAATATTGCCATGAAAGTTCTCCAACGGCTCTGGCAGCTAGGCTTATATGTTCTGCAAAATCAGCCGCTGCTTGAGCAGCAGATGTAGCATCCTTAAATTTCATGTTCCAATTCTGCGTGCCAACAGAAAAATTACCATCTCCAGGAAATGATTGCCCATGTTCCAACTTTTCATCCTTGAAACCTATGTGGCATGAGCCACCATCATCAACACAATATTGCCTTGAAAGTTCTACAACGGCTTTGGCAGCTAGGCTTGCATGTTTTGCAAACTCAGCCGCTACTTGAGCAGCAGAGGTATCATCCTTAAATTTCATGTTCCAATTCTGCCTGCCATGAACCACCATCATCAACACAATATTGCCATGAAAGTTCTCCAACGGCTCTGGCAGTTAGGCTTGCATGTTCTGCAAACTCAGCCGCTGCTTGAGCAGCAGATGTAGCATCCTTAAATTTCATGTTCCAATTCTGCCTGCCAACAGAAAAATTACCATCTCCAGGAAATGATTGCCCATGTTCCAAACTTTCATCCTTGAAACCTAAGTGGCATGAACCACCATCATCAACACAATATTGCCTTGAAAGTCCTACCACACCTCTGGCAGCTTGGGTTGCATGTTCTGAAAAGTCAGATGCAGCTGAAGCAGCAGAGGTAGCATCCTTAATTTTCATGTTCCAATTCTGCCTGCCAAAACAACAATTACCATTACCATCTCCAGGAAATAATTATCCATGTTCTAACCTTTCATCCTTGAAACCTTAGTGGCATGAACCACCATCATCAACACTATCTTGCCTTGAAAGTCCTACAACAGCTCTGGCAGGTAGGCTTGCATGTTCTGCAAAGTGAGCTGCTGCTTGAGCAGCAGAGGTAGCATCCTTAAATTTCATGTTCCAATTCTGCCTGCCAATAGAAAAATTACCATCTCCAGGAAATAATTGCCCATGTTCTAACCTTTCATCCTTGAAACCTTAGTGGCATGAACCACCATCATCAACACTATCTTGCCTTGAAAGTCCTACAACAGCTCTGGCAGGTAGGCTTGCATGTTCTGCAAAATGAGCCATGCTTGAGCAGCAGAGGTAGCATCCTTAAATTTCATGTTCCAATTCTGCCTGCCAACAGAAAAATTACGATCTGCAGGAAATGATTGCCCATGTTCCAACCTTTCATCCTTGAAACCTAAGTGGCATGAACCTCCATCATCAACACAATATTGCCTTGAAAGTCCTACCACACCTCTGGCAGCTTGGGTTGCATGTTCTGAAAAGTCAGCTGCTGCTTGAGCAGCAGAGGTAGCATCCTTAAATTTCATGTTTCAATTCTGCCTGCCAAAACAACAATTACCATTACCATCTCCACGAAATAATTGCCCATGTTCCAGCCTTTCATCCTTGAAACCTTAGTGGTATGAACCACCATCATCAACACTATCTTGCCTTGAAAGTTCTACAACAGCTCTAGCAGCTAGGCTTGCATGTTCTGCAAAGCGACTCGCTGCTTGAGCAGCAGAGGTAGCATCCTTAAATTTCATGTTCCAATTCTGCCTGCCAATAGAAAAATTACAATCTCCAGGAAATGATTGCCCATATTCCAACATTTCATCCTTGAAACCCAAGTGGCATGAACCACCATCATCAACACAATATTGCGTTGAAAGTCCTACAACAGCTCTGGCAGCTAGGCTTGCATGTTCTGCAAACTAAGCCCTGCTTGAGCAGCAGAGGTAGCATCCTTAAATTTCATGTTCCAATTCTGCCTGCCAATAGAAAAATGACAATCTCCAGGAAATGATTGCCCATGTTCCAACATTTCATCCTTGAAACCTCAATGGCATGAACCACCATCATCAACACAATATTGCCTTGAAAGTTCTACAATAGCTCTGGCAGCTAGGGTTGCATGTTCTGCAAACTCAGTCGCTGCTTGAGCAGTAGAGGTAGCATCCTTAAATTTCATGTTTCAATTCTGCCTGGCAACAGAAAAATTACCATTACCATTTTAAGGAAATGATTGCCCATGTTCCAACGTTTCATCCTTGAAACCTCAGTGGAATGAACCACCATCATCAACACAATATTGCCTTGAAACGTCCTACCACAGCTCTGGCAGCTAGGCTTGCATGTTCTGCAAACTCAGCCGCTGCTTGAGCAGCAGATGTAGCATCCTTAAATTTCATGTTCCAATTCTGCGTGCCAACAGAAAAATGACCATTTCCATCTCCAGGAAATGATTGCCCATGTTCCAACCTTTTATCCTTGAAACCTAATTGGCATGAACCACCATCATCAACACAATATTGCCTTGAAAGTTCTACAACAGCTCTAGCAGCTAGGGTTGCATGTTCTGCAAAGTCGGCCGCTGCTTGAGCAGCAGAGGTAGCATCCTTAAATTTCATGTTCCAATTCTGCCTGCCAATAGAAAAATTAACATCTCCAGGAAATGATTTCCCATATTCCAACATTTCATCCTTCAAACCCAAGTGGCATGAACCACCATCATCAACACAATATTGCCTAGAAAGTCCTACAACAGCTCTGGCAGGTAGGCTTATATGTTCTGCAAAATCAGCCGCTGCTTGAGCAGCAGAGGTAGCATCCTTAAATTTCATGTTCCAATTCTGCCTGCCAACAGAAAAATTACCATCTCCATGAAATGATTACCCATGTTCCAACCTTTCATCCTTGAAATCTAAGTGGTATGAACCACCATCATCAACACAATATTGCCTTGAATGTTCTACTACGGCTCTGGCAGCTAGGCTTGTATGTTCTGCAAACTCAGCCGCTACTTGAGCAGCAGAGGTATCTTCCTTAAATTTCATGTTCCAATTCTTCCTGCCAATAGAAAAATTACCATTACCATCTCTAGGTAATGACTGCCCATGTTCCAACCTTTCATCCTTGAAACCTAAGTGGCATGAACCACCATCGTCAACACAATATTGCCTTGAAAGTTCTACAACAGCTCTGGTATCTAGGCTTACATGTTCTGGAAAGTCAGCCGCTGCTTGAGCAGCAGAGGTAGCATCCTTAAATTTCATGTTCCAATTCTTCCTGCCAACAGAAAAATTACCATTACCATCTCAAGGAAATGATTGCCCATGTTCCAACCTTTCATCCTTGAAACCTAAGTGGAATGAACCACCATCATCAACACAATATTGCCTTGAAAGTTCTACAACAGCTCTGGCAGCTAGGCTTGCATGTTCTGCAAACTCAGCCGCTGCTTGAGCAGTAGATGTAGCATCCTTAAATTTCTTGTTCCAATTCTTCCTGCCAATAGAAAAATTACCATTACCATCTCCAGGTAATGATTGCCCATGTTCCAACCTTTCATCCTTGAAACCTAAGTGGCATGAACCACCATCGTCAACACAATATTGCCTTGAAAGTTCTACAATAGCTCTGGCAACTAGGGTTGCATGTTCTGCAAACTCAGCCCCTGCTTGAGCAGCAGAGGTAGCATCCTTAAATTTCATGTTACAATTCTGCCTGCCAACAGAAAAATTACCATTACCATCTCTAGGAAATGATTACCCATGTTCCAACCTTTCATCCTTGAAACCTCAAAGGGATGAACTACCATCATCAACACAATATTGCCTTGAAAGTCCTACCACAGCTCTGGCAGCTAGGCTTGCATGTTCTGCAAACTCAGCTACAGCATGAGCAGCAGAGGTAGCATCCTTATATTTCATGTTCCAATTCTGCCTGCCAACAGAAAAATGACCATTTCCATATCCAGGAAATGATTGCCCATGTTCCAACCTTTCATCCTTGAAACCAAATTGGCATGAACCACCATCATCAACACAATATTGCCATGAAAGTTCTCTAACGGCTCTGGCAGTTAGGCTTGCATGTTCTACAAACTCAGCCGCTGCTTGAGCAGCAGATGTAGCATCCTTAAATTTAATGTTCCAATTCTGCCTGCCAACAAAAAAATTACCATCTCCAGGAAATGATTGCCCATGTTCCAAACTTTCATCCTTGAAACCTAAGTGGCATGAACCACCATCATCAACACAATATTGCCTTGAAAGTCCTACCACACCTCTGGCAGCTTGGGTTACATGTTCTGAAAAGTCAGCTGCTGCTTGAGCAGCAGAGGTAGAATCCTTAAATTTCATGTTCCAATTCTGCCTGCCAAAACAACAATTACCATTACCATCTCCAGCAAATAATTGCCCATGTTCTAACCTTTCATCCTTGAAACCTTAGTGGCATGAACCACCATCATCAACACTATCTTGCCTTGAAAGTCCTACAACAGCTCTAGCAGGTAGGCTTGCATGTTCTGCAAAGTGAGCCGCTGCTTGAGCAGCAGAGGTAGCATCCTTAAATTTCATGTTCCAATTCTGCATGCCAATAGAAAAATTACAATCTCCAGGAAATGATTGCCCATATTCCAACATTTCATCCTTGAAACCCAAGTGGCATGAACCACCATCATCAACGCAATATTGCCTTGAAACTCCTACAACAGCTCTGGTAGCTAGGCTTGCATGTTCTGCAAAGTGAGCCATGCTTGAGCAGCAGAGGTAGCATCCTTAAATTTCATGTTCCAATTCTGCCTGCCAATAGAAAAATGACCATCTCCAGGAAATTATTGCCCATGTTCCAACCTTTCATCCTTGAAATCTTAGTGGCATGAACCACCATCATCAACACAATATTGCCTTGAAAGTTCTACAGTAGCTCTGGTAGCTAGGCTTGCATGTTCTGCAAACTCAGTCGCTGCTTGAGCAGCAGAGGTAGCATCCTTAAATTTCATGTTTCAATTCTTCCTGGCAACAGAAAAATTACCATTACCATTTTAAGGAAATGATTGCCCATATTCCAAAGTTTCATCCTTGAAACCTCAGTGGAATGAACCACCATCATCAACACAATATTGCCTTGAAAATTCTACCACAGCTCTGGCAGCTAGGCTTGCATGTTCTGCAAACTCAGCCGCTACTTGAGCAGCAGAGGTAGCATCCTAAAATTTCATGTTCCAATTCTGCCTGCCAATAGAAAATTACCAATACCATCTCCAGGAAATGATTGTCCATGTTCCAACCTTTCATCCTTGAAACCTAAGAGGCATGAACCACCATCATCAACATAATATTGCCTTGAAAGTTCTACAGTAGCTCTGGCAGCTAGGCTTGCATGTTCTGCAAACTCAGTCGTTGCTTGAGCAGCAGAGGTAGCATCCTTAAATTTCATGTTCCAATTCTGCCTGCCAACAGAAAAATTAACAATACCATCTCCAGGAAATGATTGCCCATGTTCCAACCTTTCATCCTTGAAACCTAAGTCGAATGAACCACCATCATCAACCCAATATTGCCTTGAAAGTTCTACAACAGCTCTGGTACCTAGGCTTACATATTCTGGAAAGTCAGCCGCTGCTTGAGCAGCAGAGGTAGCATCCTTAAATTTCATGTTCCAATTCTTGCCTGCCAACAGAAAAATTACCATTACCATCTCCAGGAAATGATTGCCCATGTTCCAACCTTTCATCCTTGAAACCTAAGTGGCATGAACCACCATCATCAACACAATATTGCCTTGAAAGTTCTACAACAGCTCTGGCAGCTAGGCTTGCATGTTCTGCAAACTCAGCCGCTGCTTGAGCAGCAGAGGTAGCATCCTTAAATTTCATGTTCCAATTCTGCCTGCCAACAGAAAAATTACCATTACCATCTCCAGGAAATGATTGCCCATGTTCCAACCTTTCATCCTTGAAACCTAAGTGGCATGAACCACCATCATCAACACAATATTGCCTTGAAAGTTCTACAACAGCTCTGGCAGCTAGGCTTGCATGTTCTGCAAACTCAGCCGCTGCTTGAGCAGCAGAGGTAGCATCCTTAAATTTCATGTTCCAATTCTGCCTGCCAACAGAAAAATTACCATTACCATCTCCAGGAAATGATTGCCCATGTTCCAACCTTTCATCCTTGAAACCTAAGTGGCATGAACCACCATCATCAACACAATATTGCCTTGAAAGTTCTACAACAGCTCTGGCAGCTAGGCTTGCATGTTCTGCAAACTCAGCCGCTGCTTGAGCAGCAGAGGTAGCATCCTTAAATTTAATGTTACAATTCTGCCTGCCAATAGAAAAATTACCATTACCATCTCTAGGAAATGATTACCCATGTTCCAACCTTTCATCCTTGAAACCTCAAAGGGATGAACTACCATCATCAACATAATATTGCCTTGAAAGTCCTACCACAGCTCTGGCAGCTAGGCTTGCATGTTCTGCAAACTCAGCTGCAGCATGAGCAGCAGAGGTAGAATCCTTATATTTTATGTTCCAATTCTGCCTGCCAACAGAAAAATGACCATTTCCATATCCAGGAAATGATTGCCCATGTTCCAACCTTTCATCCTTGAAACCAAATTGGCATGAACCACCATCATCAACACAATATTGCCATGAAAGTTGTCTAACGGCTCTGGCAGCAAGGCTTGCATGTTCTGCAAACTCAGCCGCTGCTTGAGCAGCAGATGTAGCATCCTTAAATTTCATGTTCCAATTCTGCCTGCCAACAAAAAAATTACCATCGCCAGGAAATGATTGCCCATGTTCCAACCTTTCATCCTTGAAACCTAAGTGGCATGAACCACCATCATCAACACAATATTGCCTTGAAAGTCCTACCACACCTCTGGCAGCTTGGGTTACATGTTCTGAAAAGTCAGCTGCTGCTTGAGCAGCAGAGGTAGCATCCTTAAATTTCATGTTCCAATTCTGCCTGCCAAAACAACAATTACCATTACCATCTCCAGGAAATAATTGCCCATGTTCTAACCTTTCATCCTTGAAACCTTAGTGGCATGAACCACCATCATCAACACTATCTTGCCTTGAAAGTCCTACAACAGCTCTGGCAGGTAGGCTTGCATGTTCTGCAAAGTGAGCCGATGCTTGAGCAGCAGAGGTAGCATCCTTAAATTTCATGTTCCAATTCTGCATGCCAATAGAAAAATTACAATCTCCAGGAAATGATTGCCCATGTTCCAACCTTTCATCCTTGAAACAAAATTGGCATGAACCACCATCATCAACACAATATTGCCATGAAAGTTCTCTAACGGCTCTGGCAGTTAGGCTTGCATGTTCTGCAAACTCAGCCGCTGCTTGAGCAGCAGATGTAGCATCCTTAAATTTCATGTTCCAATTCTGCCTGCCAACAAAAAAATTACCATCTCCAGGAAATGATTGCCCATGTTCCAAACTTTCATCCTTGAAACCTAAGTGGCATGAACCACCATCATCAACACAATATTGCCTTGAAAGTCCTACCACACCTCTGGCAGCTTGGGTTACATGTTCTGAAAAGTCAGCTGCTGCTTGAGCAGCAGAGGTAGCATCCTTAAATTTCATGTTCCAATTCTGCCTGCCAAAACAACAATTACCATTACCCTCTCCAAGAAATAATTGCCCATGTTCTAACCTTTCATCCTTGAAACCTTAGTGGCATGAACCACCATCATCAACACTATCTTGCCTTGAAAGTCCTACAACAGCTCTGGCATCTAGGCTTGCATGTTCTGCAAAGTGAGCCATGCTTGAGCAGCAGAGGTAGCATCCTTAAATTTCATGTTCCAATTCTGCCTGCCAATAGAAAAATGACCATCTCCAGGAAATTATTGCCCATGTTCCAACCTTTCATCCTTGAAATCTTAGTGGCATGAACCACCATCATCAACATAATACTGCCTTGAAAGTTCTACAGTAGCTCTGGCAGCTAGGCTTGCATGTTCTGCAAACTCAGCCCCTGCTTGAGCAGCAGAGGTAGCATCCTTAAATTTCATGTTCCAATTCTTCCTGCCAATAGAAAAATTACCATTACCATCTCCAGGAAATGATTGACCATGTTCCATCCTTTCATCCTTGGAAGCTCAATGGCATGAACTACCATCATCAACACGATATTGCCTTGATAGTC